>NC_080379.1:94885995-95185995 GCF_014773155.1 Arachis stenosperma | reverse complement strand
TTATTTTTTTTGAAAAATATTTACAATAACCAATAATAAGGCACACGTTTGCAATTCCCTGGCAACGGCGCCATTTTGACGTTAGGATTTTCGCCAGTAAAGAATTTCATAAAAACAGTCGCGTTGTAGATATAGTCTCTAAACCGACAGAAATCCCCTGGTACAAACGTTTTAGTTGTCACAAGTAACAAATCCCTTTTTAAAATTGATAACCGAGTATTTAAACCTCGGGTCATCTTCTCAAGGAATTGCAGGGAGGTGTGTTCTTATTATTGGCTATGAAAAAGGTAAAATTGGGGTTTTTAGAATTTGGGCAATGGGCACAAGCATATTTAAATAACAAGTAAAATAAATTGACAGTAAAATAAACTCTTGGCAAGGTGTAAAGACTGGAGGTCCTATCCTAGTTATCCTTATCAATTATGAAGAGAATTGGATTCTTCTCCCACCTTGTTAACCTCTAACTATGAAGGTAAGTTAAATGGATGAATTAATTCGAATCCTCAAGTCCTAGTCTTTCCTTGGGAAAGGCTAGAGTTATTGGAATATGAATTAATGAAATGAAGAAATCTAATTTTTAATCAATAATGAGTATGATAACTCTAGAGTTACCAATTATTTAACTAAGGCCAAAAGGAAAGGAAATTGAAGCTGCTGGAATAAAAATGCTTTCAGATGGGAAGCAAGAATCATGTAAATAAAAGAAAGCAATAATAACTGAAATACCTCAAATAATATTAATTCAAAGAAAATCATAACATAAAAGAGTTCATAAATTAAATTGGGAAAATAATTAAAAACAAAGAACCTATGATTGAGAGTCACTCCTAAACTAAGAGAAGTCCTAAATCCTAATCCTAAGGGAGAGAGGAGAGAACCTCTCTCAAAACTAGATCTAGATCATCGAAGATAACAGAAAATTCGGAGTCTCCCTCAATGGATGCATTCCTCCACTTTATAACCTCTGGTCTACGACTTCTGGACTTGGATTTGGGCCAAAAAGGCTTCAGAATCCGCTATGAGCGTTTTCTGCAATTTCTGGTGCGTGGCCTCTGTCACGCATCCACGTGGATCACGCGGTCGCGTCATTCGGAGTTCTCCTTGTCACGCGATCGCGTCGGTCACGCGTCCGCGTCGTATGCGATTTGCTCAAGTCGCGCGGTTGCGTCAGTCATGCGGCCGCGTCGTTGCCTCTTCGCTTCTGGCACGCGATCGCGTCGTCCATGCGATCGCGTGGATGCCAGTTCCTTCAAAAACTCCATTTTGTACTTTCCTTCCATTTTTGTATGCTTCTTTTTCCATCCTTTACGTCATTCCTGCCTTAGAAGATCTGAAACTACTCAACACACTAATCACGGCATCGAATGGAATTAAAGGTGATTAAAATAATTAATTTAAAAGCATAGGAAACATGTTTTTCACATACATCACATACTAAGGAAGGAGAATTAAAACCATACAATTAACATGCATAAGTGGGTGAAGGATTGAATAAATCACTCAGATTAAGCATAAAATATATCATAAAATATAGGTTTATCAGTGGAATTCTTAAAAATGGAAGGTAAAGTTGTATGGATGGTTAAGTGTTTATTCTCTCTTTTCTCTTTTTAAGTTTAGTCTCCTTTTTCCTTTTTTTTCTTTTTCTTTTTTCTTAGTTAATTTAGTAAAATTTTGTATTTTTGTAAGGTAAAAGAAGAATGCAATGTAGGTGATGAGCGGATAATTTATACCCTTTTTGGCATTGTTTTTAGATAGTTTTTAGTAAATTCAAGTTACTTTTAGGGATGTTTTCATTAGTTTTTATGTTAAATTCACATTTCTGGACTCTACTATGAGTTTGATGGTTTTTCTGTAATTTCAGGTAATTTCTGGCTGAAATTGAGGGACCTGAGCAAAACTCTGAAAAAGGCTGACAAAAGGACTGCTGATGCTGTTGGAATCTGACCTCCCTGTACTCAAAATGGATTTTCTAGAGCTACAGAACTCCAAATGGCGCGCTCTCAACAGATTTGGAAAGTAGACATCCAGAGCTTTCCAGCAATATATAATAGTCCATACTTTATTCGGAAATTGACGACGTAACTTGGCGTTGAACGCCAAGTACATGCTGCTGTCTGGAGTTAAACGCCAGAAACACGTCATGATCCGGAGTTGAACGCCCAAAACACGTTATAACTTGGCGTTCAACTCCAAGAAAAGCCTCAGCTCGTGGATAGATCAAGCTCAGCCCAAGCATACACCAAGTCGGCCCCGGAAGTGGATTTATGCATCAATTACTTACTCATGTAAACCCTAGTAGCTAGTCTAGTATATATAGGACATTTAACTATTGTATTAGACGTCTTTTGACCACGTTTCATCTTTGGTCTCAGTTTTGTTTTATTCTTCATCTTAGGAGGCCATTGAGCACGTTTTAGGAGGCTGGCCATTCGGCCATGCCTGAACCTTTCACTTATGTATTTTCAACGGTGGAGTTTCTGCACACCATAGATTAAGGGTGTGGAGCTCTGCTGTACCTCAAGTTTCAATACAATTACTATTACTTTCTATTCAATTCTCTTTTATTCTTATTCCAAGATATACGTTGCACAACACTTTGATGAATGTGATGATCCGTGACACTCATCATCATTCTCACCTATGAACGCGCGTGATTGACAACCACTTCCGTTCTACTCTAGGCCGGGCGCATATCTCTTAGATTCTCCAACAGAATCTTCGTGGTATAAGCTAGATAGATGGCGGCATTCATGGGGATCCGAAAAGTCTAACCTTGTCTGTGGTATTCCGAGTAGGATCCTGGGAATCCGGAAAGTCTAACCTTGTCTATGGTATTCCGAGTAGGATTCCGGTATTGAATGACTGTGTCGAGCTTCAAACTCCTGAAGGCTGGGCGTGATGACAAACGCAAAAGAATCAAGGGATTCTACTCCAACCTGATTGAGAACCGACAGATGATTAGCCGTGCTGTGACAGAGCATTTGGACCATTTTCACTGAGAGGATGGGATGTAGCTATCAACAAGGGTGATGCCTCCAGACGATTAGCCGTGCAGTGACAGCGCATAGGACCATTTTCCCGAGAGGATTAAAAGTAGCCATTGATGATGGTGATGCCCTACATACAGCTTGCCATGGAAAGGAGTAAGAAGAATTGGATGAAAGCAATAAGAAAGTAGAGATTCGAAAGGATTCTAGCATCTCCACACGCCTATCTGAAATTCCCACTATTGATTTACATAAGTATTTCTATCCCTTTTTATTTTTCTATTTATTATTAATTTTCTAAACTCATAACCATTTAATCTGCCTAACTGATATTTACAAGGTGACCAAAGCTTGCTTCATACCAACAATCTCTGTGGGATCGACCCTTACTCACGTAAGGTATTACTTGGATGACCCAGTACACTTGCTGGTTAAGTTGAACGGAGTTGTGTCCACACATAGTTGAAAAAGCAATGAATTTTACAAAATACAATAACAAAGGAATCACAATTTCGTCCACCAAGTTTTTGGCGCCGTTGCCGGAGATTGTTCGAGTATGGACAACTGACGGTTCATCTTGTTGCTCAGATTAGGTAATTTTCTTTTCAAAAACCTTTTCAAAATTTTTCTTTTCTTTTTCGTTTTTTCCAAAAATATTTTCGAAAAAATTAATAAAAATCCAAAAAAATCATAAAATCATAAAAACTAAAAATATTTTGAGTTTCTTGTTTGAGTCTTGAGTCAATTTTTAAGTTTGGTGTCAATTGCATGCTTTAAAAAATTTTTTCTTGCATTTTTCGAAAATTCCATGCATTCATAGTGTTCTTCATGATCTTCAAGTTGTTCTTGGTAAGTCTTCTTGTTTGATCTTGATGTTTTCTTGTTTTGTGTTGTTTGTTGTTTTTCATATGCATTTTTCATTTGTTAGAGTCCATGCATTAAAGATTTCTAAGTTTGGTGTCTTGCATGTTTTCTTTGCATTAAAAATTTTTCAAAAATATGTTCTTGATGTTCATCATGATCTTCAAAGTGTTCTTGGTGTTCATCTTGACATTCATAGTGTTCTTGCATGCATCATGTGTTTTGATCCAAAATTTTTATGTTTTGGGTCATATTTGTGTTTTTCTCTCTCATCTTTAAAAATTCAAAAATAAAAAATATCTTTTCCTTATTTCTCTCCAAATTTTCGAAATTTTGGGTTGACTTGATCAAAAATTTTTAAAATTAGTTGTTTCTTACAAGTCAAGTCAAATTTTCAATTTTAAAAATCTTATCTTTTCAAAATCTTTTTCTTATCTTTATATCATATTTTCGAAAATTCACTAATAATTAATGTGATTGATTCAAAAATTTGAAGTTTGTTACTTTCTTGTTAAGAAAGGTTCAATCTTTAAGTTCTAGAATCTTATCTTGTAGTTTCTTGTTAGTGAAGTAAATAATTTCAAATTTTTGAATTAAATCTTTTTATCCTTTATCTTATCTTTTTCAAAAACTTTATCTTTTTCAAAATATCTTATCTAACTTCTTATCTTCGTATCTTTTCAAATTTGATTTAAAATCTTTTTCAACTAACTAATTAACTTTTTGTTTGTTTCTTATCTTTTTCAAAACCACCTAACTATTCTTTCCTCTCTAATTTTCGAAAATATCTCACCCTTTTTTCAAAAATTCTTTTTAATTAACTAATTGTTTCATGTTTTAATTTTAATTACATCTTATCTCTAATTTTCGAAATTACTAACCCTTTTTTTTAAAAATTATTTTCGAAATTCTCCCTCTCTTTTCTTGTTCTATTTAATTATTTAATTACTAACACTTCTCTTCACCTCTCTCCATCTAAATATCCGAACCCACTCTTCTACATTCTTCTCCCCTTTCTTTTTCTACTAACATAAAGGAATCTCTATACTGTGACATAGAGGATTCCTCTTCTTTTCTTGTTTTCTTCTCTTTCATATGAGCAGGAACAGGGAAAAAGATACTCTTGTTGAAATTGATCCTGAACCTGAAAGGACTCTGAAAAGGAAACTAAGATAAACTAAATTACAACAATCCAGAAACAACCTTTCAGAAATTTTCGAACAAGAGAAGGAGATGGCAGCCGAAAACAATAATAATGCAAGGAGAATGCTTGGTGACTTCACAAAGCCAACGTCCAAATTTGATGGAAGAAGCATCTCCATTCCTGCCATTGGAGCCAACAACTTTGAGCTGAAACCTCAGCTAGTTGCATTAATGCAACAAAACTGCAAGTTTTATGGACTTCCATCTGAAGATCCTTATCAGTTTTTAACTGAGTTCTTGCATATCTGTGAGACTGTAAAGACGAATGGAGTTGATCCTGAAGTCTACAGACTCATGCTTTTCCCTTTTGCTGTAAGCGACAGAGCTAGATTATGGTTGGATTCACAACCCAAGGATAGCCTGGACTCCTGGGATAAGCTGGTCACAGCCTTCTTGGATAAATTCTTTCCTCCTCAAAAGCTGAGCAAGCTGAGAGTGGATGTTCAAACCTTCAAACAAAAAGATGGTGAATCCCTCTATGAAGCTTGGGAAAGATACAAGCAGCTGACCAAAAGATGTTCATCTGACATGTTTTCAGAATGGACCATATTAGATATATTCTATTATGGTCTATCTGAATTTTCGAAAATGTCATTGGACCATTCTGCAGGTGGATCTATTCACCTAAAGAAAACACCTGAAGAGGCTCAAGAACTCATTGATATGGTTGCAAACAACCAATTCATGTACACTTATGAGAGGAATTCCGTGAATAATGGATACCTCAGAAGAAAAGAGTTCTTGAAATTGATGCTCTGAATGCCATATTGGCTTAGAACAAAGTGTTGACTCAGCAAGTCAACATGATCTCCCAAAGTCTGAATGGATGGCAACATGCATCCAACAGTACTAAGGAGGCAGCTTCTGAAGAAGCTTATGATCCTGAGAACCCTGCCATGGCAGAGGTTAATTACATGGGTGAACCTTATGGAAACACCTATAACTCATCATGGAGAAATCATCCAAATTTCTCATGGAAGGATCAACAAAAGCCTCAACAAGGCTTTAACAATGGTGGACGCAATAGGCTGAGCAATAACAAGCCTTTTCCATCATCTTCTCAGCAACAGATAGAGAATTCTGAACAAAACACTTCTAATTTAGCCAATCTAGTCTCTGATCTGTCAAAGGCCACTTTCAGTTTCATGAGTGAAACAAGATCCTCCATTAGAAATCTGGAGGCACAAGTGGGCCAGCTGAGTAAGAAAGTCATTGAAACTCCTCCCAGTATTCTCCCAAGTAATACAGAAGAGAATCCAAAAGGAGAGTGCAAGGCCATTGATATAATCAATATGGCCGAATGCACAAGGGAGGAGAAGGACGAAGACCCTAGTGAGGAAGACCTCCTAGGACGTCCCTCAAGCAAGAAGGAGTTTCCTATTAAGGATCCAAAGGAATCTGAGGCTCATATGGAGACTATAGAGATTCCATTAAATCTTCTTCTGCCATTCATGAGCTCTGAAGACTATTCTTCCTCTAAAGAGGATGAAGATGTGAATGGAGAGCAAGTTACTCAATATTTAGGAGCTATCATGAAGCTGAATGCCAAGTTGTTTGGTAATGAGACTTGGGAAAGTGAACCTCCCTTGCTCATTAGTGAACTGGATACCTGGATTCAGCAAATTTTACCTCAAAAAAATAAGATCCTGGCAAGTTTTTGATACCTTGTACCATAGGCACCATGACCTTTGCAAAAGCTCTGTGTGATCTGGGGTTAGGGATAAATCTTATGCCACTCTCTGTAATGGAGAAGCTGGGGATCATTGAGGTACAACCTGCCTTGTTCTCATTACAATTGGCAGACAAGTCATTGAGACAAGCTTATGGAATAGTGGAGGACGTGTTAGTAAAGGTTGAAGGCCTTTACATCCTTGCTGATTTCATAATCTTAGACACTAGGAAGGAAGAGGATGAATGCATCCTCCTTGGAAGACCTTTCCTAGCCACAGCAGGAGCTGTGATAGATGTCAACAGAGGTGAATTAGTCCTTCAATTGAATGGGGACTACCTTGTGTTTAAGGCACATGGCCATCCCTATATGACAAAAGAGAGTAAGCATGAAGAGCTTCTCTCAGTTCAGAGTCAAGAAGAGCCCCCACAGTCAAACTCTAAGTTTGGTGTTGGGAGGCCACAACCAAACTCTAAGTTTGGTGTTAAGACCCCCATATCCAAACTCTAAGTTTGGTGTTGGGACTATACAACATTGACCTGATCACCTTGTGGCTCCATGAGAGCCACTGTCAAGCTATTGACATTAAAGAAGCGCTTGTTGGGAGACAACCCAATTTTATTTATCTAATTTTTATTTTATTTTATTTTATTGTTATTTTGTGTTTTATTAGGTACATGATCATGTGGAGTCACGAAAAAAATATAAAAATCAAAAACAGAATCAAAAACAGCAGAAGAAAAATCACACCCTGGAGGAAGCACAGGCTGGCGTTCAACGCCAGTAAGGAGCATCTGGCTGGCGTTCAACGCCAGAACAGAGCATGAATCTGGCGCTGAACGCCAGAAACAAGCAACATTCTGGTGTTTGAATGCCAGGAATGTGCCTAGAAGAAAAGCTGGCGCTGAACGCCAGTAACAAGCATGAAACTGGCGTTCAACGCCAGAAACATGCTTTACATGGGCGTTGAACGCCCAGAACGTGCACCACTCGGCGTTTAAACGCCAGAATGGTGTGCAAAGGCATTTTACATGCCTATTTGGTGTAGGGATGGAATTCCTTGACACCTCAGGATCTGTGGACCCCACAGGATCACCTCAGGATCTGTGGACCCCACAGGATCCCCACCTACTATATTCCCACCTTACCTCCTAATCCTATTTTACTCTTTCCCATGTCACACTTCCCAAAAACCCTTCACCAATCACCTCAATCTCTCTTCCCAATCACTTATTCACCACTCACATCCATCCACTCTTCCCCATAAATCCCACCTACCTTCGAAATTCAAAAACATTTTCCCACCCAATCCCACCCTAAATGGCCGAACCTACCCTCTCCCCTCTCCCTATATATACCCTTCCTTTCTACTTCATTTTCACACAACACTACCCCATCTACTATACCTTGGCCGAATCCATCTCCCCTCACTCTCCTCCATTTTCTTCTTCTTCTTCTTCTTCTCTTCTTTCTTCTCTTGCTCGAGGACGAGCAATATTTTAAGTTTGGTGTGGTAAAAGCATAAGCTTTTTGTTTTTCCATTACCATCAATGGCACCTAAGGCTGGAGAATCCTCTAGAAAAGGAAAAGGGAAGACAAAAGCTTCCACCTCTGAGTCATGGGAGATGGAAAGATTCATCTCCAAGAGCCATCAAGACCACTTCTATGATGTTGTGGCAAAGAAGAAGGTGATCCCAGAGGTCCCTTTCAAGCTCAAGAAAAATGAGTATCCGGAGATCCGACATGAAATCCGAAGAAGAGGTTGGGAAGTCCTAACCAACCCCATGCAACAAGTCAGAATCTTAATGGTTCAAGAGTTCTATGCCAATGCATGGATCACTAGGAACCATGATCAAAGTATGAACCCAAGTCCAAAGAATTATCTCACAATGGTTCGGGGGAAATACTTAGATTTTAGTCTGGAGAATGTGAAATTGGCATTCCACTTGCCCATGATGCAAGGAGATGAACGCCCCTACACTAGAAGGGTCAACTTTAATCAAAGGCTGGACCAAGTCCTTACGGACATATGTATGGAAGGAGCTCAATGGAAAAGAGACTCCAAAGACAAGCCACTCCAACTAAGAAGACTGGACCTCAAGCCTGTGGCTAGAGGATGGTTGGAGTTCATTCAACGCTCCATCATTCCCACTAGCAACCGATCTGAAGTTACTGTGGATCGGGCCATCATGATTCATAGCATCATGATTGGAGAGGAAGTAGAAGTTCATGAGGTCATCTCCAATGAAATCTACAAAATAGCCGAAAAGCCCTCCACCATGGCAAGGCTAGCTTTTCCTCACCTTATTTGCCATCTATGTTACTCAGCTGGAGTTATCATAGAAGGAGACATCGTCATTGAAGAGGATAAGCCCATCACCAAGAAGAGGATGGAGCAAGCAAGAGAGACCCTCCACGGTTCTCAAGAGATGCATGAGGAAGCTCATCATCAAGAAATCCTTGAGATGCCTCAAGGGATGCACTTTCCTCCCAACAACTATTGGGAACAACTCAACACTTCCTTAGAAGATTTGAGCCACAATGTGGAACAATTAAGGGTGGAACATCATGAGCACTCCATCATTCTCCAAGAAATAAGAGAAGATCAAAGAGCAATGAGGGAGGAGCAACAAAGGCAAGGAAGGGACATAGAAGAGCTTAAGAACATTGTAGGTCCATCAAGAAGAAGACGCCACTAAAGGTGGATTCATTCCTTGTTCTTATTTCTTTCTGTTTTTCGGTTTCTATGTTATGTTTATCTATATTTTGTGTCTCTACTTCATGATCATTAGTATGTAGTAACCATGTCTTAAAGCTATGAATAAAATCTATTAATCCTTCACCTCTCTTAAATGAAAAATGTTTTAATTCAAAAGAACAAGAAGTACATGAATTTCGAATTTATCCTTGAATTTAGTTTAATTATATTGATGTGGTGACAATACTTTTTGTTTTCTGAATGAATGATTGAACAGTGCATATTTTTGATCTTGTTGTTTATGAATGTTAAAATTGTTGGCTCTTGAAAGAATGATGAACAAGGAGAAATGTTATTGATGATCTGAAAAATCATGAAATTGATTCTTGAAGCAAGAAAAAGCAATGAAAAAGAAAGCTTGCGAAAAAAATATGGCGAAAAAAAAATAGAAAGAAAAAGAAAAAGCAAGCAGAAAAAGCCAATAGCCCTTAAAACCAAAAGGCAAGGGTAAAAAGGATCCAAGGCTTTCAGCATCAATGGATAGGAGGGCCCAAGGAAATAAAATCCAGGCCTAAGCGGCTAAATCAAGCTGTCCCTAACCATGTGCTTGTGTCATGAAGGTCCAAGTGAAAAGCTTGAGACTGAGTGGTTAAAGTCGTGATCCAAAGCAAAAAGACTGTGCTTAAGAGCTCTAGACACCTCTAACTGGGGACTTTAGCAAAGCTGAGTCACAATTTGAAAAGGTTCACCCAGTTATGTGTCTGTGGCATTTATGTATCCGGTGGTAATACTGGAAAACAAAGTGCTTAGGGCCACGGCCAAGACTCATTAGTAGCTGTGTTCAAGAATCAACATGCTTAACTAGGAAAGTCAATAACACTATCCAAAATTCTAAGTTCCTAGAGAAGCCAATCATTCTGAACTTCAAAGGAAAAAGTGAGATGCCCAAACTATTCAGAAGCAAAAAGTTACAAGTCCCGCTCATCTAATTATAATTAATATTCATTGATATTCTGGAATTTATAGTATATTCTCTTCTTTTTATCCTAATTGATTTTCAGTTGCTTGGGGACAAGCAACAATTTAAGTTTGGTGTTGTGATGAGCGGATAATTTATACGCTTTTTGGCATTGTTTTTAGGTAGTTTTTAGTAAATTCAAGCTACTTTTAGGGATGTTTTCATTAGTTTTTATGTTAAATTCACATTTCTGGACTTTACTATGAGTTTGTGTGTTTTTCTGTAATTTTAGGTAATTTTTTGGCTGAAATTGAGGGACCTGAGCAAAACTCTGAAAAAGGCTGACAAAAGGACTGCTGATGCTGTTGGAATCTGACCTCTCGGAACTCAAAATGAATTTTCTGGAGCTACAGAACTCCAAATGGAGCGCTCTTAACGGCGTTGGAAAGTAGACATCCAGAGCTTTCCAGAAATATATAATAGTCTATACTTTATTCGGAAATTGACGACGTAACTTGGCGTTGAACGCCAAGTACATGCTGCTGTCTGGAGTTAAACGCCAGAAACACGTCATGATCCGGAGTTGAACGCCCAAAACACGTTATAACTTGGCATTCAACTCCAAGAAAAGCCTCAGCTCGTAGATAGATCAAGCTCAGCCCAAGCTTACACCAAGTGGGCCCCGGAAGTGGATTTATGCATCAATTACTTACTCATGTAAACCCTAGTAGCTAGTCTAGTATATATAGGACATTTAACTATTGTATTAGACGTTTTTTGACCATGTTTCATCTTTGGTCTCAGTTTTGTTTTATTCTTCATCTTAGGAGGCCATTGAGCACGTTTTAGGGGGCTGGCCATTCGGCCATGCCTGAACCTTTCACTTATGTATTTTCAACGGTGGAGTTTCTGCACACCATAGATTAAGGGTGTGGAGCTCTGCTGTACCTCAAGTTTCAATACAATTACTATTACTTTCTATTCAATTCTCTTTTATTCTTATTCCAAGATATACGTTGCACAACACTTTGATGAATGTGATGATCCGTGACACTCATCATCATTCTCACCTATGAACGCGCGTGATTGACAACCACTTCCGTTCTACTCTAGGCCGGGCGCATATCTCTTAGATTCTCCAACAGAATCTTCGTGGTATAAGCTAGATAGATGGCGGCATTCATGGGAATCCAGAAAGTCTAACCTTGTCTGTGGTATTCCGAGTAGGATCCTGGGAATCCGGAAAGTCTAACCTTGTCTGTGGTATTCCGAGTAGGATTCCGGTATTGAATGATTGTGACGAGCTTCAAACTCCTGAAGGCTGGGCGTGATGACAAACGCAAAAGAATCAAGGGATTCTACTCCAACCTGATTGAGAACCGACAGATGATTAGCCGTGCTGTGACAGAGCATTTGGACCATTTTCACTGAGAGGATGGGATGTAGCTATCAACAAGGGTGATGCCTCCAGACGATTAGCCGTGCAGTGACAGCGCATAGGACCATTTTTCCGAGAGGATTAAAAGTAGCCATTGATGATGGTGATTCCCTACATACAGCTTGCCATGAAAAGGAGTAAGAAGGATTGGATGAAAGCAATAAGAAAGTAGAGATTCGAAAGGATTCTAGCATCTCCACACGCCTATCTGAAATTCTCACTATTGATTTACATAAGTATTTCTATCCCTTTTTATTTTTCTATTTATTATTAATTTTCGAAACTCATAACCATTTAATCTGCGTAACTGATATTTACAAGGTGACCATAGCTTGCTTCATACCAACAATCTCTGTGGGATCGACCCTTACTCACGTAAGGTATTACTTGGATGACCCAGTACACTTGCTGGTTAAGTTGAACGGAGTTGTGTCCACACATAGTTGAAAAAGCAATGAATTTTACAAAATACAATAACAAAGGAATCACAATTTCGTCCACCAGTAGGATAAAAGGAAAAACTGAGAAAGTGATAAGAATGAGTAGTTACTTTCTTTTTCTCTTTTATTTTTGAACTTATCTCATTTTTTTTCTTGATGAGTAGGACATATTAATTAAACATGTATTTTATCAAAGAAAAAAAAGAGAATCGAAATAGAAAAGACATTACAATATATATATATATATATATATATATATATATAATGACATTAAAATTATGGCAGTTTTATAAAACTGTCTTAATGTTCATTAATTAGGGAAATTTATGTGATTGCCGTAATTCATCCCTTTTTCAATGGTGACGGTTGGTGATTCCGGCGGTTTCAAACCGCCCTATGATTATACTATTTAAAAGAGAAATAAAATTCCAACCTCTTAGATATAAAGTTCCATCCAGACACGTGAAGTTCCATCGGATTTACTCTCGTAAAAATGCCATTTTTGCTCCTTCGAGCTTCTCCTTCTCCGTCAATATTTTCTCCAAATCTGCGAGTTTCTCCTCCTTCCTCGATCTTTTGCTCTACTAGCTTCTCTTCATCCATTAACGTGCTTTCTCCTCCTCGATCTGTTTCTCAATTTGTGTTCTAACTTCTCGCTTCTAGATCTGTAACTGAATTCACATCCCCTTATTCTAATTATTCAATGATTGTTATATTCTAATTGTTCTAATTATATCCTCTCACAATAATATTTTTGTTTTCGATTTTGTATTCACTCTTAATTATTGTTTCTAGCATTTCGTCTTTCATGCGGCTTTGATTATTGACTCGATGCTCCTTATCGCTTATTTCTTCCTGGTAGTTTCATGAAAGTTCTATTTTGGTTCATTTCTTATAATGTGTTGTTATCAAATTACCGAATTTAAGATTTTTCTTTTCTTGATTTTGGTACTGGTTCCATCAAATTTTGATTTTGGTCCACTCCCTGCGATTTTTAATTTTGTGATTGTGCCACAGCTTTAATTTTGGCTTTCAATTTTTTATTTTTTTGCTCATGCAGAAGTAGATAAAGTGATACATGCTCGGAAAGACAACAAGGACATTCTAAGACAAAAGGGCAGAATGGGAATTTCACACTTCCAGAAGGCCCCATCACTAGAGCACGTGCAAAGAAGCTCAAGGAGAGTTTTGGAAACCTGGCAGTGCTTGTGCATATGGAGTTACATCAAGTTCTAACCAAGGAAGAATGGGCAAGGCCCATTGGGCTAAGTCAGGACAGCAAGAAGCCTAATAATGCTTTTCCGAATTCAGTGGAAGGCATAATTTATTTTTAAATTACGAAATTCTAGACTCTTGTTTTAGTTTGTTATGTGGCCAAATATTTGTTAGAAGACTTATTTTAAATCTGTTATGCTTAGTAGTATTTTTAGGGATTTTAAATTTAAATCAAATCTGATCTAATCCAATAAGATCAAATCTGATTTAAATTAGTTATCTTATCTTTTAGTTAATTGTTAGGTGCCTATTTAAACACCTTTGGTGAGACAATTTACATTTTGATGAATAAATTTCAGTTGCTTTTAAGCACGTTTTTATTGTGTGATTAAATGAGGTGAGTGATTTGCTTCGCTGGTTGCATGGAGAAAATTGAGTGATTCAATTATCATCCCTCTGATCTAGGTTGTCAAGGACAAGTTCTTTGAAGGTCTAGTAGGGAATCCTTTCCGGTAACCTAAGTTGCTAAGAACAGGTATCTTAGAGGTCTAGTAGGAAAACCCCCCTTATCTATCCTTTTGTTTTATTGTTTTTCCTTATCATCTGGTATCAGTTACAAGTCGTAGGTAAATTCTTATTTATCTACACGTTCCATGGGTCTTGTTTAATCTCTTTATTTTTTCTCTTCAATTTCTGCAATTCACTTTAGATTAAAAAAAAAACGAAAAAGAAAAAACTCTTCCTTAAATTCTATTACTGCAATTTCTGTTTATTCCAGTTAACCAAAAAAAAAACATAAACGTTTAAAAAAAACGAAATTTTAAATTTTCCCGTTGTTTAACTTTTCAAATTTTCCTTGGGTTCCACTTAGGATACAATTTTGCTAGTTTTTGTCATTTTAGTATCACTCCTTGTTTCCATTTTTTCACATACTTTAATCGTCTTCTTGTCAAGTTGAATGTTTCTATCATTCAGATTATCTTAGTTTGGTATCTCAATTCCTCATCTTCCGAAGTGCAACTTGTTAAGGCAATCCAAGAGTGGAAAAAGGCAAGAGTGGTAAGCTCATCAGAGGGTAAAAGCCACGTATTGAGTGAAACATGAGTGTCCTATTCCGAGTGATACACGTGAGAAGAGTGCTGTAAGGTCTTTTCTTTTACAGGTTCACTGATGGCTAACACTGAAGGGAACCCTGATCCACAACTAACTTTCCGCCTTGACGCATTTGCCAGCATCCTTACATGGATTCTCGAATTAACTCTTTTTCTCTTAGGCGAAAAGCACGGTCACGAGAATCTATTCGTAATGATTCTACGGAGTCTGAGGAGGAGACTTCATCCAGATCCCGGCATCATAGACAATAGGTAGATGTTGATAATAACCTTAATGCTATCAAGATGCGCATCCCAGAATTTAAAGGCAGAAGTGACCCTGAGGCGTACCTGGAATGGGAACGCAAGGTAGAGCTCCTATTTCAGTGTCATAACTACACAGATGTAAAAAAGGTAAGGCTAGCGGCTGTCGAATTCTCAGATTATGCCCTTGTCTGGTGGGCCGAGCTGGACAAACAGAGGAGGCGGAATGGAAAACCACCAATTCTGTCTTAGGAAAAGATGAAGAAGGTCATGCGACAATGGTTTGTCCCTTCTTACTACTACAGGGAGCTACATCAACAGCTCCAACGGTTATACCAAGGTTCTAAGTCTGTAGATGAGTATCATAAGGAGATGGAGATGCTGCTAATCCAAACAAACATTGAGGAGGAGTCTGAGGCTACTATAGCAGTTTCTTGAGTGGACTGAACCAAGACATTGCAAATACTGTAGAACATCTTCCATTTGTGACTATGGAAGACTTGGTGAACCTAGCTATCAAAGTGGAAAGACAGCAAAAAGCGAAAGGGCTACGTAATTCTACTTCAAGGTGGGATTCGAGAGGTGCTAATTTCAGGAAGAAGACTGGATCCAAACCTACCGAATCAAAGGAGAAGCCCACAGAGCAGCACAGGAAGCCGCCCACACCTAATCCCACTTCTAAACCTCCTGCACAGCATCGTGATATTACCTGCTTTAAGTGCCGCGGATTAGGCCATTATGCTTCCGAGTGTCCAAATAAAAGGACCATGGTAATTAAAGCAAATGATATTTTCTCAGAATCTGATAACTCATATGGGTATGAAGACATGCCACATACAGATGATGCTACAAATAATGAAGATATAGTTGAGTATGCTGTTAGTGGCGAAACCCTTGTCACTAGGCGGATCTTAAATGTACAAGCCAAGGATGATCGTCTAGAACAGCGAGAGAACATCTTTCATACAAAAGTTTTATTGGGAGGTAAGGTTGGACTCATGATCATTGATGCTGGAAGTCATACAAACATTGCTAGCTCTACTTTGATCACAAAATTGGGGTTGAAATGCACCAAACACACTAACCCTTACAAATTGGAGTGGCTAAGTGATGTTGGTGAGTTGAAGGTTATGAAGCAAGCCCGCATACTTTGTGACGAGGTACTTTGTGACGTGGTTCCCATGCAGGCTTGTCATCTACTCCTAGGCCGTCCATGGCAGTATGATAGGAAGGTGGTCCATGATGGTTTCACAAACCGATACTCCTTCACTTATCTTGGGAAGAAGATTACCCTTGCACCTTTGACACCTAAAGAAGTGTACCTGGAGCAACTAAGCATGCACAAGTCTACTAAAGAGTCTTTAGGATGTGCGAAAATTGAAAAATAAGAGGGTAAAGAGAGGGCTTTGAGAGATGAAACGTGTGAGAAAAAGAGTCAGGGTCTGAGTGAAAAAGAGAGTTCTAAAAGAGAAGCATCTGTGGAGAGTAAGAGTGCTCACAAAATATGTTTTTATGCCAAAGAAAGGGATCTGAAGCATGCTAGTTTAGGGCAAAAAATATTGGTGTTAGTATGATTTAGAGAGTCTTAACTTTCTACCATTGAAACTAACCATAACCTGCCTAGTACTTTTATTTCACTCTTGCAGGAATTTGGCGATGTATTTCCGGATGAGATGCCCTCAGGTTTACCTCCATTACGAGGCATTGAACATCAGATTGACTTTGTCCCCGGATCGAGCATTCCTAACCGACTAGCTTACCAGACCAATCCTGAGGAGACGAAGGAAATGCAACGGCAAGTCGAGGACCTTTTGGCTAAGGGTTTTGTGAGAGAAAGCATGAGTCCTTGTGCTGTTCCGGTACTATTGGTGCCCAAGAAGGATGGTTCATGGAGGATGTGTGTTGACTGCAGAGCTGTAAATAAGATTACGGTAAATTATCGCCATCCTATTCCTAGACTTGATGATATGCTTGATGAATTGCATGGTTCTGTTATTTTTACTAAAATAGATTTAAGGAGTGGTTATCATCAAATACGAATGAAACTTGGCGATGAATGGAAAACAGCTTTCAAAACTAAATATGGTTTTCATGAGTGGTTAGTTATGCCATTTGGTTTGACTAATGCACCTAGTATATTCATGAGACTAATGAATAATGTTTTGCGAGAGTTTTTAGGTAAATTTGTGGTTGTTTATTTTGATGATATCCTTATCTACAGTAAATGTATTGATGATCATATTTTGCATGTTCAATCTATTTTAGAGGTACTTAGAAAGAAAAAATTGTATGCTAATCTCCAAAAGTGCTCGTTTTGTCTGAGTAAAGTCGTATTCCTAAGTTTTGTGATAAGTTCTGCAGGAATTGAGGTAGATGACGAGAAGGTGAAGGCTATTAAAGAATGGCCCACACCTCAGAATGTCTCTGATGTGAGAAGTTTTCATGGTCTTGCGGGTTTTTATCGGAGGTTTGTTAAAGATTTTTCTACTATTGCTACACCTTTAACTGAAATCATCAAGAAACATGTCAACTTTAAATGGGACTGATGAGCGGATAATTTATACGCTTTTTGGCATTATTTCTAGTATGTTTTTAGTATATTTTAGTTAGTTTTTATTACATTTTTATTAGTTTTTAGTTAAAATTCACTTTTCTGGGCTTTACTATAAGTTTATGTGTTTTTCTGTGATTTCAGGTATTTTCTGGCTGAAATTGAGGGACCTGAGCAAAAATCTGATTCAGAGGCTGAAAAGGACTGCAGATGCTGTTGGATTCTGACCTCCCTGCACTGAAAGTGAATTTTCTGGAGCTATAGAAGCCCAATTGGCGCGCTCTTAATTGCGTTGGAAAGTAGACATTCTGGGCTTTCCAGCAATGTATAATTGTCTATATTTTGCCCGAGATTTGATGGCCCAAACCGGCGTTACAAATCAGCTTCAGAATTCCCGGCGTTTAACGCCAGAACTGGCACAAAAATTGGAGTTAAACGCCCAAACTGGCATAAAAGCTGGCGTTTAACTCCAGAAAAAGTCTCTACACATGAAAGCTCCAATGCTCAACCCAAGCACACACCAAGTGGACCCCGGAAGTGGATTTTTACGTCATTTACTCATTTCTGTATACCCTAGGTTACTAGTTCACTATTAATAGGATCTTTTGACATTGTATCTCTCCCTGATGACACTTTACACGTTTCTTTTTGTATCTTCTACGGCATGAGTCTCTAAACCCCATGGTTGGGGGTGAGGAGCTCTGCTGTGTCTTGATGGATTAATGCAATTACTACTGTTTTTCATTCAATCACGCTTGTTTCTATTCTAAGATATCACTTGCTCCTAAACTTGATGAATGTGATGATCCGGTGACACTCATCATCATTCTCACCTATGAATGTGTGCCTGACAACCACCTCCATTCTACTTTAGATTGAGTAGATATCTCTTGGATTCTTTAATCAGAATCTTCGTGGTATAAGCTAGAATTGATGGCGGCATTCAAGAGAATCCGGAAGGTCTAAACCTTGTCTGTGGTATTCTGAGTAAGATTCAAGGATTGAATGACTGTGACGAGCTTCAAACTCCTGAGGGCTGGGCGTTAGTGACAGACGCAAAAGAATCACTGGATTCTATTCCAACCTGATTGAGAACCGACAGATGATTAGCCGTGCTGTGACAGAGCGCGTTGAACATTTTTACTGAGAGGATGGGAGGTAGCCATTGACAACGGTGAAACCCTACATACAGCTTGCCATGGAAGGAGCCTTGCGTGCTTGAAGAAGAAGACAGTAGGAAAGCAGAGATTCAGAAGATAGAGCATCTCCAAAACCTCAACCTGTTCTCCATTACTGTAAAACAAGTATTTATTTCATGTTCTTCTACTTTTCACAATTAAACCTGAAAATTATTGATATCCTGACTAAGAATTACAAGATAACCATAGCTTGCTTCAAGCCGACAATCTCCGTGGGATCGACCCTTACTCACGTAAGGTATTACTTGGACGACCCAGTGCACTTGCTGGTTATTTGTGCGGGATTGCAAAAGTGTGATTGCAATTTCGTGCACCAAGTTTTTGGCACCGTTGCCGGGGATTGTTCGAGTTTGGACAACTGACGGTTTATCTTGTTGCTTAGATTAGGACTATTTTATTTTTGTTGGTTTAGAGTCTTTTATTTGAGTTTAGTTTCATATTTTAAGTTTGGTGTCAATTGCAAGCTTTTGTTTTCTTTTAATTTTTCGAATTTGCATGTTCTTAGTCCTTTCTTAATCCTTAAAAATTCTAAGTTTGGTGTCATTTTGTTATTTTTCTCTTTCCTCATTTCAACAATCAAATCTTTTTCAAAATAATTTTCAATCATATTTTTTCAATTGCTAATTCCAAAATCTTTTTAATTAACTAATTGATTTAGTTTTCAATTTGCTTTGATCTTATTTTCTTTTAGTTTTTGAAATTTTATTTTATTTTCCATTTATTTTATTTTATTTTTTTCCAGTCACTTTTAATTAAAAAAAATTACTTTACTTGTGAATCCATATCATATTTCCTTTCTCCATCATGGACCTAAGTGGAATTGAGCAGTCCAGAAGGACTCTGGGGTCATATGCTAACCCCATTAGAGCTGCATATGGGAGTAGCATCTATATACCTCCCATCAAAGCAAGCAGCTTTGAGCTAAATCCTCAACTCATTATCATGGTGCAGCAAAATTGCCAGTATTCCGGTCTACCACAGGAAGAACCTACTGAGTTTCTGGCATAATTCTTACAAATTACTGACACAGTACGTGATAAAGAGGTGGATCAGGATGTCTACAGACTATTACTGTTTCCATTTGCTGTAAAAGATCAAGCTAAGAGGTGGTTGAATAACCAACCTACATCAAGCATAAAGACATGGAGACAGTTATCAGACAAATTCCTGAATCAATTTTACCCTCCAAAAAGGATGACACAGCTAAGGCTAGACATCCAAGGCTTTAAACAAGAGGATAATGAATCCCTTTATAATGCCTGGGAGAGGTATAGAGGTATGCTAAGAAAATGCCCCTCTGAAATATTTTCAGAGTGGGTACAGTTAGACATCTTCTACTATGGGCTTACAGAAAAAGCTTAGATGTCTCTAGACCACTCAGCTGGTGGATCTATTCAAATGAGGAAGACGATTGAAGAGGCTCAAGAACTCATAGATACTGTTGCTAAAAATTAACATTTGTACTCTAGCAGTGAGCCCTCTACAAAAGAAGAAGCTTTGGTAGTAGCTACTGATCCTAATCCTCAAGAACAGATTGTTGAGCTTAATCAGCAATTACTCCTGATGACAAAACAGTTGGCAGAGTTTAAAGAGATGCTCCAAGAAACTAAAATTGCCAACAAGAACATAGAATCACAGTTGAATCAGACAAAATAGCAGTTATCTAAACAGATAACAGAAGAATGCCAAGCAGTTCAACTGAGGAGTGGAAAGACATTGAATAACACTGCTCAAAGTAGCAAAAGGCCAAGAAAGGAACATTTGACAGAGGATAACCAAACCACGGCCCAAAATCCCTCTGAGGACAGTAAGAGCCCAGAGAGGAATACTCCTGGCGTTCAAACACTAGAAAGGGGGGAAAAGCTGGCGTTAAACGCCCATTCCTTGCCCAGTTCTGGCGTTCAAACGCCAGAAAAGGGGGAAAAGTTGGCGTTAAACGCCCATTCCTCACCCAATCCTGGCGTTCAAATGCCAATGGGGAATCAGACACCTGAGAGTGCTGATAGTAACCCCTCCAAAAAGGCTTCTTCAACCACCTCTGTAAGGAATATACCTGCAGCAACTAAGGTTGAAGAATATAAAGCCAAGATGTCTTATCCTCAGAAACTCCACCAAGCGGAACAGGATAAGGAATTTTGCCCGCTTTGCAGACTATCTAAGGACTCTTGAAATAAAGATTCTGTTTGCAGAGGCACTTGAGCAAATACCTTCTTATGCTAAGTTCATGAAAGAGATCTTAAGCCATAAGAAGGATTGGAGAGAAACTGAAAAAGTGTTTCTCACTGAAGAATGCAGTGCAGTCATTCTGAAGAGCTTACCAGAAAAGCTCCAAGATCCAGGAAGCTTTATGATACCATGCACATTAGAAGGTGCTTACACCAAGACAGCCCTGTGTGACCTTGGAGCAAGTATCAATCTAATACCTGCATCCACTATCAGAAATCTTGGGTTGACTGAAGAAGTCAAACCAACCCAGATATGTCTCCAACTTGCTGATGGCTCCATTAAATATCCATCAGGCATAATTGAGGACATGATTGTCAAGGTTGGGCCATTCGCCTTTCCAACTGACTTTGTAATGCTGGAAATGGAGGAGCACAAGAGTGCAACTCTCATCCTAGAAAGACCTTTCCTAGCAACTGGACGAACGCTTATTGATGTACAAAAAGGGGAAGTAACCCTGAGAGTCAATGAGGATGAGTTCAAGTTGAATGCTGTAAAAGTTATGCAGCATCTAGACACACCAAATGGCTGCATGAGCGCTGACATTATCGACTCTTTGGTGGAAGAGATCAATATGACTGAAAGTCTAGAATCAGAGCTAGAGGACATCTTCAAGGATGTTCAGCCTGATCAGGAAGAACCAGAGGAAACAAAAGAATTTTTGAAAATTACTCAGGAAGAGGATAAGCCTCCCAAACCTGACCTCGAACCACTACCACCATCCCTGAAGTATGCATTTCTGGGAGAGGGTGACACTTTTCCAGTGATCATAAGCACTGCTTTAAATCCACAGGAAGAGGAAGCACTGATTCAAGTGCTAAGGACACACAAGACAGCTCTTGGGTGGTCCATAAGTGATCTTAAGGGCATTAGCCTAGCAAGATGCATGCACAAGATCCTATTGGAGGATAATGCCAAACCAGTGGTTCAACCACAAAGGCGGCTAAATCCAGCCATGAAGGAGGTGGTGCAGAAAGAGGTCACTAAATTACTAGAGGCTGGGATTATTTATCCTATTTCTGATAGCCCCTGGGTGAGCCCTGTCCAAGTTGTCCCCAAGAAGGAAGGCATGACAGTGGTTCATAATGAAAAGAATAAACTGGTTCCTACAAGAACAATTATAGGGTGGCGTATGTGTATTGACTACAGAAGGCTCAATACAGCCACCAGAAAGGATCATTTTCCTTTACCATTCATAGACAAAATGCTAGAAAGACTAGCTGGTCATGATTATTACTGCTTTTTGGATGGCTATTCAGGTTACAACCTAATTGCAGTAGATCCTCAGGACCAAGAGAAAACAGCATTCACTTGCCCTTCTGGCGTGTTTGCCTACAGAAGAATGTCTTTTGGTCCGTGTAATGCACCTGCAATTTTTCAGAGATGCATGCTATCCATCTTCTCTGATATGGTGGAGAAGTTCCTGGAAGTCTTCATGGATGACTTCTCAGTATATGGAGACTCATTTAGCTCCTGTCTTAACCATCTAGCACTTGTCCTGAAAAGGTGCCAAGAGACTAACCTGGTCTTAAACTGGGAGAAATGTCACTTTATGGTGACTGAAGAAATTGTCCTTGGGCACAAAATTTCAAGCAAGGGAATAGAGGTGGATAAAGCAAAGGTAGAGGTAATTGAAAAATTACCACCACCTGCCAATGTTAAGGCCATCAGAAGCTTTCTAGGGCATGTAGGATTCTACAGAAGGTTTATAAAGGATTTTTCAAAAATTGCAAAACCTCTGAGCAACCTGCTAGCTGCTGACACACCATTTGTGTTTGACACTCAGTGTCTGCAGGCGTTTGAGACCCTGAAAGCCAAGCTGGTCACAGCACCAGTCATCTCTGCACCAGACTGGACATTGCCATTTGAACTAATGTGTGATGCCAGTGACCATGCCATTGGTGTAGTGTTGGGACAGAGGCATAACAAGCTTCTGCACGTCATTTATTATGCTAACCGTGTTTTAAATGATGCACAGAAGAATTATACAACCACAGAAAAAGAGTTACTTGCAGTGGTCTATGCCATTGACAAGTTTAGATCCTATTTAGTAGGGTCAAAAGTGATTGTGTACACTGACCATGCTGCTCTTAAATACTTACTCACAAAGCAGAATTCAAAACCCAGGCTCATAAGGTGGGTGTTGCTTCTGCAAGAGTTTGATATAGAAATAAGAGACAGAAAAGGGACAGAAAACCAGGTAGCTGATCATCTGTCCCGAATAGAACCAGTAGCTGAGGCGTCCCTTCCTTCTACTGAGATCTCTGAGACTTTCCCAGATGAGCAACTCTTTGCTATTCAGGAAGCTCCATGGTTTGCAGATATTACAAATTATAAAGCTGTGAGGTTCATACCCCAGGAGTACAGCAGGGTGCAAAGAAAGAAATTAATTTCAGATGCCAAGTACTACCTATGGGATGAGCCATATCTCTTTAAGAGATGTGCAGACGGAATGATCCGCAGATGTGTACCCAGAGAGGAAGCACAAAGGATCCTGTGGCATTACCGTGGATCGCAGTATGGGGGACATTTCGAAAGTGAGCGAACAGCCACTAAGGTCCTCCAATGTGGCTTCTACTGGCCTACTCTCTATAGAGATGCCCGAGAGTTTGTGCGTAACTGTGACAGTTGCCAAAGAGCTGGTAACTTGCCTCATGGATACGCCATGCCTCAACAAGGGATCTTAGAAATTGAATTGTTTGATGTATGGGGTATTGACTTCATGGGTCCGTTCCCACCATCATACTCAAATACTTACATTCTGGTGGCAGTGGACTATGTATCTAAATGGGTAGAAGCAATTGCTACACCCACTAATGATACTAAGACCGTGCTGAAATTCCTCCAGAAATACATCTTCAGCAGATTTGGTGTTCCCAGAGTCCTAATCAGTGATGGAGGCACTCATTTCTGCAACAAACAGCTGTACTCTGCTATGGTCCGATATGGAATTAGCCACAAATAGCAACTCTGTATCATCCACAGACAAATGGGCAAGCTGAAGTCTCTAACAGAGAGCTAAAAAGAATCCTAGAATGGACTATAATCGCCCGTTGAAAGGATTGGGCAAAGAGCTTGGATGATGCTCTGTGGGCATACAGAATAGCATTCAAGACTCCTGTAGGGACCTCTCCATACCAACTTGTGTATGGCAAGGCCTGTCATCTGCCCGTGAAACTAGAACATAAAGCCTACTGGGCGACCAGATTCCTAAACCTGGATGCTAAGTTAGCTGGTGAAAAAAGATTACTCCAGCTAAATGAGCTAGATGAATTTAGACTCAATGCATTTGAAAATGCAAAAATTTATAAGGAAAAGGTAAAGAAGTGGCATGACAAGAAGTTGTCATCCAGAGTCTTTGAGCCAGGACAAAAAGTTCTGCTCTTCAACTCTAGGCTTAGACTATTCCCAGGAAAACTTAAATCCCAGTGGAGGGATCCGTATGTGATTACAGGAGTGTCACCATATGGATATGTTGAGCTTCAGGATATTAATTCTGACAAAAAGTTCATTGTTAATGGACAGAGGATCAAACATTATCTTGAAAGCAATTTTGAGCAGGAATGCTTAAAACTGAGGCTTGAATGAATCTCAGTAAAGGTCCAGCTAAAGACAGTAAAGAAGCGCTTGCTGGGAGGCAACCCAGTCATTAGCAGGTTATCTGTTTTGTTTAATAAAAGTTTGATAGATATTCTCAAAGGGTGATCATCAAAATTGAAGGAATTCACAGAGTAACAGAAGGATTCAGTGCAAAAAGCAGAGAAAAGGAGCTTGTTGGCGAAAAAATGCCAATAAGGGGTACTCTGGGAGTTAAACGCCAGAATGGGCACCATTCTGGGCGTTTAACGCCAGTAAAGGTGCCATTTTGGGCGTTTAACGCCAGAATGGGCACCATTCTGGGCGTTTAACGCCAGGTGTTCAGCATCTTGGGCGTTTAGCAAAACGCCCAGTGATGAAGGGGTTTCTGGCGTTTAACGCCAGCCAGGGTACCTGGCTGGGCGTTAAACGCCCAAATTGGCCAACATTTGGGCGTTAAACGCCAGAATGGATACCATTCTGGGCTTTTAACGCCAGATAGGTAGGGGACAGAGATTTTGCTTTCCACTTCAAATTTTTTCAAACTTTTCTGTTTTGATCCATAATTTTCTACATAAACACATTTCAAACTTTCATCATTCACCTTCAAATTTTCAAAAATTAAAATCATTCTTTAAATCTCTTTCAAATCCTTTCCAAATCTTCTTCAAAAACTCAAATATCTCTCAAATTCTTTCCATATCTTCTCAAATCTCCTTCAAAATTTTTGAAATCTCTCCCCCTCCCTTATAAATACACGTTTGGCCATTCCCCTTTCCCCACCATTCGAATTTGCTCTCCTCCTCTCTCTCCTTTTTCCTTTCTTTTCTGCTTGAGGACAAGCAAACCACTAAGTTTGGTGTGTTTTTCCGTGATCACTAAGCTAAGGCTCATCAAGATCATGGCTCCTAAAGGAAAATAAACCAATTCAAGAGGCAAGAAAGAGAATGCTCCAAAGGACCTTTGGAGTCAAGAGAGGTTCTTAACCAAAGAACATGCAGACCATTACCACAAGATAATGGGTCTAAGGTCAGTGATCCCAGAAGTTAAATTTGATCTGAAAGAAGATGAATATCCGGAGATCCAAGAGCAAATTCGAAACAGAGGATGGGAAGTTCTAACTAACCCTGAGACAAAGGTTGGAAGAAACATGGTTCAGGAATTCTACTCAAATCTGTGGCTGACAGATAAGCAGAGAATGACTGGAACCGCTTTTCATACCTATAGAACCATGGTCAGAGGGAGAATTATTTACTTCCATCTGGACAAAATAAGAGAGGTCTTCAAATTGCCTCAACTACAAGATGATCCTGAATCCTTTAATAGGAGAATGGTGAGAGTAGATAAGGGGTTGGACCAAGTTCTAGAGGACATATACCTCCCTGGAACCAAGTGGATGACCAATTCAAAAGGTGTCCCAAACCAACTCAAGAGGGGAGATCTCAAACCAGTTGCAAGAGGCTGGTTGGATTTCATAGGGCGTTCTATCTTGCCCACTAGTAACCGTTCTGAGGTTACTATCAAGAGAGCAGTGATGATTCATTGCATTATGCTAGGAAAAGAGGTGGAGATTCATCATCTGATTGCTTGTGAGATTTACACAATTGCAAACAAGAACTTCACTGAAGCCAAACTGGCTTACCCAAGCTTAATCTCTTTGCTATGTAAAGATGCTGGGGTGAGGATGGGAGTAGATGAATTCATCCCAATTGAGCACCCAATCACCAAGAGGTCAATGGAAGGACAAATGCAAGATAACTCTATCAAAAGGAGGGCGCAGGAGTTCCTCCCTGAACTTTCTGAAATTGACTACTGGACTCGTCTAGAAGCATCTGTTGCCAAGTTGCAAGAACCTATGGAACAAATTAAGGAAGAACAGCAGAATCAAAACTGCATGCTCTGCAAATTGCTGAAGGAACAAGAGAAGCAGGAGCGTGAGCTACAAGAGCTGAAGTACTAGAAGCTCTCCCTTGAAGGGTCAAATACCCCACAAGTTGAGGGAGCATCCACTTCTCAAGATCAAGGTTGTTGAGTCCTAACTCTGTGATAATCTCCATCATTAGGAGTCTATTTTAGAGTCATTTAAAATTTTGTTTTCTATTACTATTAGTCTTATCTTATATCTATTTTTGAGTCTTGTTCTTAATTCATGATTAATAAAATTTAAGTTTCATGTCTTAAAGCTATAAATGTCCTATGAATCCATCACCTTTCTTAAATGAAAAATGTTCTAATCACAAAAGAACAAGAAGTACAGGTTTTCGAATTCATCTCTGAAACTAGTTGAATTAGTTTGATGTGGTGACAATAATTTTTGTTTTCTGAATGAATTCTTGAACAGTGCATATGTCTTTTGAATTTGTTGATTAAAGAATGTTAAACTTGTTGGCTCTTGAAAAAATGATGGAAAAGGAGAAATGTTATTGATGATCTAAAAAATCATCAAATTGATTCTTGAAGCAAGAAAAAGCAGTAAAAAAAAATTTTAAGTGATCCAAGGCAAAATGAGTGTGCTTAAGAACCCTGGACACCTCTGATTGGGGACTTTAGCAAAGCTGAGTCACAATCTGAAAAGGTTCACCCAGTCATGTGTCTGTGGCATGAATGTATCCGGTGGTAATACTGGAAGACAGAGTGCTTTGTGCCACAGCCAAGACTCATAAAGTAGCTATGTTCAAGAATCATCATACTTAACTAGGAGAATCAATAACACTATCTGAGTTCTGAGTTCCTATAGATGCCAATCATTCTAAACTTCAAAGGATAAAGTGAGATGCTAAAACTGTTCAGAAGCAAAAAGCTACTATTCCCGTTCATCTAATTGGAGCTAAGTTTCTTTGATATTTTGGAGTCTATAGTATATTCTCTTCTTTTTATTCTGTTTTGATTTCTAGTTGCTTGGGGACAAGCAACAATTTAAGTTTGGTGTTGTGATGAGCGGATAATTTATACGCTTTTTGGCATTATTTCTAGTATGTTTTTAGTATATTTTAGTTAGTTTTTATTACATTTTTATTAGTTTTTAGTTAAAATTCACACTAGGCGTTACTATGAGTTTGTGTGTTTTTCTGTGATTTCAGCTATTTTCTGGCTGAAATTGAGGGACCTGAGCAAAAATCTGATTCAGAGGCTGAAAAGGACTGCAGATGCTGTTGGATTCTGACCTCCCTGCATTCGAAGTGGATTTGCTGGAGCTACAGAAGCCCAATTGGCGCGCTCTCAATTGCGTTGGAAAGTAGACATCCTGGGCTTTCCAGCAATGTATAATAGTTCATACTTTGCCTGAGATTTGATGGCCCAAACAGGCATTACAAATCAGCTTCAGAATTCCCGGCGTTTAACGCCGGAACTGGCACAAAAATTGGAGTTAAACGCCCAAACTGGCATAAAAGCTGGCGTTTAACTCCAGAAAAAGTCTCTACACATGAAAGCTCCAATGCTCAGCCCAAGCACACACCAAGTGGACCCCGGAAGTGGATTTTTACGTCATTTACTCATTTCTGTATACCCTAGGTTACTAGTTCACTATTAATAGGATCTTTTGACATTGTATCTCTACCTGATGACACTTTACACGTTTCTTTTTGTATCTTCTACGGCATGAGTCTCTAAACCCCATGGTTGAGGGTGAGGAGCTCTGCTGTGTCTTGATGGATTAATGCAATTACTACTGTTTTTCATTCAATCACGCTTGTTTCTATTCTAAGATATCACTTGCTCCTAAACTTGATGAATGTGATGATCCGGTGACACTCATCATCATTCTCACCTATGAACGTGTGCCTGACAACCACCTCCGTTCTACTTTAGATTCAGTAGATATATCTTGGATTCTTTAATCAAAATCTTCATGGTATAAGCTAGAATTGATGGCGACATTCAAGAGAATCCGGAAGGTCTAAACCTTGTCTGTGGTATTCTGAGTAGGATTCAAGGGATGAATGACTGTGACGAGCTTCAAACTCCTGAGGGCTGGGCGTTAGTGACAGACGCAAAAGAATCACTAGATTCTATTCCAACCTGATTGAGAACCGATAGATGATTAGCCGTGCTGTGACAGAGCGCGTTGAATATTTTCACTAAGAGGATGGGAGGTAGCCATTGACAATGGTGAAACCCTACATATAGCTTGCCATGGAAGGAGCTTTGCGTGCTTGAAGAAGAAGACAGTAGGAAAGCAGAGATTCAGAAGATAGAGCATCTCCAAAACCTCAACCTGTTCTCCATTACTGCAAAACAAGTATTTATTTCATGTTCTTCTACTTTTCACAATTAAACCTGAGAATTATTGATATCCTGACTAAGAATTACAAGATAACCATAGCTTGCTTCAAGCCGACAATCTCCGTGGGATCGACCCTTACTCACGTAAGGTATTACTTGGACGACCCAGTGCACTTGCTGGTTAGTTGTGCGGGATTGCAAAATTGTGATTGCAATTTCGTGCACCAGGGACCAGGAACAAGAACTTGCCTTTAACACCTTGAAAGAATTATTGTGTTCTGCCCCCATTCTTATTTTACCAGATTTTTCTAAAACTTTTAAAATCGAATGTGATGCTTTCGGAATTGGTATAGGTGCTGTTTTGATGCAGGAAAAGCGAGCAATCGCCTATTTCAGTGAGAAGTTGAATGGGGCCCGCCTCAACTATTCCACTTATGATAAAGAGCTTTATGCCTTGGTGCGAGCTTTTGACGTATGGCAGCATTATTTGCTACCTAAGGAATTTGTAGTACATACTGACCATGAATCCCTCAAACACTTGAAGGGCCAAAGGAAGCTGAACAAGAGACATGCAAAATGGATAGAATTCCTTGAATCCTTTCCATATATAATCGCCTATAAGCAAGGTAAAGAGAATGTGGTTGCCGATGCATTATCTAGAAGGTATTCCTTAATCACAACCCTTACTTCTAAACTGTTAGGTTTTGAGTGTATGAAGGAATTGTATGCAACTGATTCTTCTTTTGCCTCTATCTATGCTGCATGTGAACATGGTGCATATAACAAATTCTATAAGCATGATGGCTTTCTTTTTCGGGGTAATAGAATTTGTGTACCTACTTGTTCTATTAGGGAGTTACTTGTTCTAGAATCACATAGTGGGGATTTCATGGATCATTTTGGTGTGCATAAGACTTTGAATATTTTATCTGAGCATTTTTACTGGCCCCACATGCGTAAAGATGTTGAGAAATTTTGTGCTAAATGCATTGCATGTAAACAAGCTAAATCTAAGTCTTTACCACATGGTTTGTATACTCCTTTACCTGTTCCTGTGCATCCATGGGTTGATATTTCTATGGATTTTGTTCTTGGTTTGCCTAGAACTAGGAGAGGTCGAGATAGCATTTTTGTTGTGGTAGATAGATTTAGTAAAATGGCTCATTTTATTACTTGTCATAAAACTGATGATGCCACACATATTGCTGACCTATTCTTTCGAGAAGTTGTGCATTTACATGGTGTTCCCCAAACTATTGTTTCTGATCGTAATGTCAAATTCTTAAGTCACTTTTGGAAAGTTTTGTGGAGTAAGCTGGGAACAAAATTGTTATACTCAACTACTTGTCACCCTCAAACTAATGGTCAAACTGAAGTCGTAAATAGGACACTGGGAACCTTATTGCGTGTTGTTATTGGTAAGAATTTGAAAACCTGGGAAGATTGTTTACCTTTTATTGAGTTTGCTTATAACAGGATAATCCATTCTTCCACTGGTTTTTCACCCTTTGAACTTGTCTATGGTTTTAATCCTCTCACTGTCTTAGATTTAATGCCTTTACCTTTGAGTGATATTATTAGTTTAGATGGAGCTAGCAAGGCTGAGAAAGTTAAAGCAATACATGCAAAGGCTCGTGACCTAATTGAGAGGAAGAACAAAACCACGGCTGAAAGGGTTAACAAAAACCGAAAGCATATAGTCTTCGAACCAGGAGATTGGGTTTGGGTACATTTGAGGAAGAAGAGATTTCCTGCTCAGAGGAAGACTAAACTTGATGCTAGAGGGGATAGCCCATTCCAAGTGCTTGAGAAGATCAATGACAACGTCTACAAGATTGACCTACCAGGTGAGTATAATGTCTCTGCTACTTTCAATGTTTCTGATCTCTCTCCTTTTGATATGAACACAGATTTGAGGACGAATCTTTTTTAGGAAGGAGGGAATGATACATGCTCGGAAAGACAACAGGGGCATTCTAAGACAAAATGGCAGAATGAGAATTTCACACTTCCAGAAGGCCCCATCACTAGAGCACGTGCAAAGAAGCTCAAGGAGAGTTTTGGAAACCTGGCAGCGCTTGTGCATATGGAGTTACATCAAGTTCTAACTAAGGAAGAATGGGCAAGGCCCATTGGGCTAAGTCAGGATAGCAAGAAGCCCAATAATGCTTTCCAAATTCAGTGGGAGGCATAATTTATTTTTAAATTTCGAAATTCTAGACTCTTGTTTTAGTTTGTTATGTGGTCAAAAGTTTGTTAGAAGACTTATTTTAAATCTGTTACGCTTAGTAGTATTTTTAGGGATTTTAAATTTAAATCAAATCTGATCTAATCCAATAAGATCAAATCTGATTTAAATTAGTTATCTTATCTTTTAGTTAATTGTTAGGTGCTTATTTAAACACCTTTGGTGAGACAATTTACATAACTTTGATGAATAAATTTCAGTTGCTTTTAAGCACGTTTTTATTGTGTGATTAAGTGAGGTGAGTGATTTGCTTCGCTGGTTGCATGGAGAAAATTGAGTGATTCAATTTTCATCCCTCTGATCTAGGTTGTCAAGGACAAGTTCTTTGAAGGTCTAGTAGGGAATCCTTTCCGGTGACCTAGGTTGCTAAGAACAGGTATCTTAGAGGTCTAGTAGGAAAACCCCCCTTATCTATCCTTTTTTTTTTGTTGTTTTTCCTTATCATAAAGCACAACAATAACGTTGTTCTCTGTGCACCCGGGATGAGTATCAATTTCTTTACTACTCTACTTTCTTTTCTTCATGCACATTATTACCTCATTACTTCTTTTTTTCATTAGGTTTGATGAATAGGATTTGTGCGGATCTAGAATTTCTCAAAACAAGAATCACTCCGTTGATAGCATAGTCCAAACCGACAATTAAATTCCCAACATCAAAGTTTAATTCAAAGATGTCACAATTAACAAAAACAGCCGAGAGTTTGAAATCCCGAGTCGTCTCCCTCGGACTACGCAAATGAGATGTCACACTCTTGGTTGTAAAGAAAGGGATTTCTTCAATCAAGGAATGAAAGATTAAAGGAACTAAGAAATAAAAGAACTAACAAATGATCAAAAGGAAATTATTGCAAGAAAAAGAAAACAAGATCAAAACTTAGTGAAAATGCTATAAATGCATAAAAGAGTCTTGACTTGGAAATGAGAATTAAGGAATCCTATCATCGTTATAACCACAACTATGGCAACTATGATAAGTTAATCTCACTTTGTCAATCCCTGATATCAAGGAGTAAGTCAAGCAAGCATAATTGACCTTAATCCAGAAGTCCTAGCTAACTTACTAATTGACATTAGTAAAAAGCTAGCATCAATGGAAACAAGAGTCAACTAACAACTCAAGAATTACCACTAAATGTTAGACATTATGACTCTAGTATCCTAGGAACTCATTTCCTAAGTAAAGATGTGTAAATCTACTCAAAATCTATAGTTGACATTTTCACAAACACCTTGTGGGCATAAAAACAAAACACATGGTATATTGCAAAGGATAATGAAAACTATAACCAAATTATTCACAATATCAACAATAGAAACTGAATCAAGCATATATAATTCATAAAAAAAACAAATTCATAAACAAAAGATTTAAGAAATCAAAATCGCATATATTAACAAAATAACTTGAACCATAAGACAAAGTAGCAAGAGTAATGTAATTAAAGAGGAAATTAAAGAGTACTTACAATAAAGATGAACAAAATCCAAGATCAAAACTGAAACTATAAAATTCTACAATAAAATTTAAGTAAATCCTAAGAGAAAATTTCCTAAACTACACTACTCCTACTCCTAATTATCTATGTAATGTGTGTAATGAGGTCCCCACCCCCCTCTGTGTATGTTCATTCGCCTTTCTTCAATTTGGCTTCAGCAACTCAAAAAATTGGGCCAAGAGAGTCCTAAATTCACAACCCAAATCACGCGTTCAATGCCAGCAACGGGGCATGAAGGCAGAGGCGCCACTCCTCTTTGGGCGTTCAACGCCCAATCCTGGCGTTGAATGCCACCTTGCTGTCCGTTTCACATGCTATTGGGCCTTCACGTAGATTTTAGCACTTCTCAGGCTTAATTTATTTTATTTCTGTAATTTCTAATTTAAAATAATATCTTTAAGGTCTAGCATTTAGTATTTAAGGAGGAGATCACTTAGGTTTAGATACAACAGATCTTCTTCCATACTTTTCAGAAACCTATTTTCTTTGTAAAGTTATGAGCAACTAAACCTCCTAGTTAAGGTTAGGAGCTCTGTTAATTTCTATGGATTAATATTATTACTTTTCTATCTTAATATATGTTTGATTCAATTCTAAGGTGTGTTTTAGTTCTTAATCTAATGAAACTGGGTGGAACGGAAGTATAACCTTTTTTCTACATGAGCTCTAGTGTGATACTCTGACCAAGGTTGCCTGAACTATAACTTGAAAACACTCCTCGTAAGTTGCAATTTACCTGGACTAATTAGGATATATGACATAAAATCCGGTCAGCTTTGGGTAATTGAGGTTTTTGTGGTGCTAAACTAGTTTTCTGAACTTCATCATCTGATACGAAATAACTGACCTTGTTTGTGCCGTTTTAGTAGGATTAGAGGAGATTAAATTGCTAAGGAATTAGTGTTTAATCACTTACAGTTTGCCATAGAATGAATTATTCATTGTTTTTTTTTGTTTCTCACGGTATCCCCCAGCCCGGCAGGCCAAGGACTAATCCGCCGCGGTACTGAGCTCCATTTAAGGGTTTGCCACTGGCCAATGGGTTGCTGCATGCACAAGGCGGGATTCGAACCCCCGACACTTGCTTAAGTGGACTAGTGAGCTAACTACTAGACCAACCCAACTTGGTTAGTAAGAAGTATTAATCCAGAAAGATAAACTTCTCCGAGACCTTAACTGTTTTCTTCTATTGATTTTACACCAACCTTTAATTGCTCTTCTTTATTATTTTGTTTTATGCGCTTTAACAACTACTTTCTTTACTTTTCACTTGACTAAGTCCAGCAAGATAACTATTACTTGCTCAATCTAACAATTCTCGTAGGATCGACTATCATTCACCTGATGTATTACTTGGATGACCCGGTGTACTTGCCGGTAAAGTTGTGCAAGTTCAATTTTCGCGCACTAACGCTCAAAGTTTCGAATTGAAAGTTATGTGGATATGAAATTGGTGTAAGGGTTTGGGGTTCTTTGCTCTCCTCCCCCTTATGTTTTCAGTGTGGAACTCATGTTATGAGGTAGGAAAGGCTGAAATATCTTAAGTGTTGGGTGAGTTGGTTGAGCCTTGGGTCCAATGTGGGTTTGGTTCAACTGGTTTGGCTTGACGGCTTAATTTTGGGCCAAAATTTTTAAAATTAGTGTTGAAACTTATATTTTAATTACTTTTACTTCATTAAACTATAAGATTTAATTTTTTAATTTTTTTAAATAATAAATAATTTATTGTTAATTATTTACTAATTTCATGGATTTTACACTCACCTCTAACTACCGTCACGCACCCACTATCCCGCTGGTGCCAACTATGTCCCACCACGTCAGCCACTATCTTGCCAGCCACTGTCTCATCAGCTTTGCTTTGTTCTAGCTTCTAGCCCTAGATATTAATTGTTTTTGTAACAATAATTGTCGAATAATTGTTATTAGTTAATCTGTGAATCTTGTTGTTATTACTTGATCGAATAATTTTGAATAATTTTAACTGTTGAAATTATTGTTGATGATGTTCTTGATTCTATTATGTTTACTCTTATCTTGATGTAGTTTCTGTCTTTCAAAACAATAAAATTATGTTAGTTTGGCTTTTTGTTTTTGTTTTAAATCACTGCTGTTCATTTTGAGTTCAAATGAAGTGCTCAACCGCAAGTTATGACATTTGCTGATCAATACTTAGTTGAGATTTTGTGCATCTTTCTTGAATTAAAATGGCTACAAACTCTTATATATACTTTTGTTACATTTTAGTTTGTTAAATTACAGTGACAAAAACTCTAAAAAGATTATGATATCCTAAATAAAGTTATAGAGTTTCTAAGAGGTAACTAATAGGTGGACCATGTTTCTTTATTTATGAATTTAATGATTTATCGTGTATGTACTTCTGAAGCTTTGATTTTCTTATCATGCTAATAACTTCACCTGTGATGTAACTTTCGCATTAATGCATCTTATGATGAACTTTTTTGCCCTTATTTTAAATGAAGTAGTTAGGAGTATGATTTATCATTTGTCATGTTGTGAATCAGTTTTTTTATTAAATTTATTATTTCAGCACATTAAGGTAGATCAATTTTTTTGTGTGACAATTTTTTAAGAATTAAGAAAGGGGATATTTATTGATTAATGAGAGTGAGGGCTGAATAAATAATGAGCTATTAACTGACATGCTTTGGTTTCAATTTTGCTGCAACTATGATCAAACTCTATGATGTAAATATCTCAAAGCTGTCACTTTACTTAATGAAAAATTCATTTAAAATAACTCTGTGCAAAATTAGCACCAAATTTTTTGGTACTAAAAGCCGAATAATACAAACACTGAATTTAAAAATATTTGATTTTGTTCTTATTTTAAGTGGAGTTTATTTATTTTTATTGAATCCATCATCTTTTTATATGTTTTCTTTAGATTTATCAAGTCAAACAACAAAATTAAAATTCTTATACAAATATTGAGTTGACTGTAATTATATTTTAATGTGCTTATTTATATTTTATTTATTATTTTATTATAAAATAATTATTTCAATTTAACTATAGTTGAATTAATTGAACCAATAATCCAATAAATTAATAATTAAAATAGTTCAATGAACCATTCAATTTTCAAAACTTTGCTAAAAAGGACAATGGCGTTTTATAGTAGGAACATTTTTGTATTTATATTATAAATGTTGTACTAAGAGTATATATATACAGAGGCTTAAAACAAAGTGTTAACTCTGTAAATGTTATGAAATTTAGTTTTGGGCTATTCTATAATTCTTTTGTTTGAATTATTTGTTCTAGTGCTTGTTTGAAATAGTAGGATACATTATATGAAGGAACATAAATAAAATTATCAAAATTTTATAGGAATTTAAAGTAAATAATTATTCTATAATATAGATTAATTTTTTTTATATTTACAAAGATATTTAGTATCATATTTTAGATAATATATCAATTTAAATACTAAGTAACAATATTCAACAGTTTTACGTATATATAAAAAATAGTGAGCAAATCAAATATATATATATATATATATATATATATATATATATATATATATATTATTAAAATATAAAAAAATATTAAAAACAAATTAAATAATATATATATTTATACACAAATATATAATGATTAATTTTTAATGTGTATATATCATTTTTGAATAAAATTACCTAGATTGCTAAATATATAAGAGTTCTAAGTAGTAAGCCCACCCCAAGATGAGTGCTCTCCTATTCCGACTTTCCCAGAGCCTCCGGTAGCACAGCCGAGAGCAAGGGAAGGGGTATAACTCAGCGGTAGAGTGTCACCTTGACGTGGTGGAAGTCATCAGTTCGAGCCTGATTATCCCTAAACCCAACCCAATGTGAGTTTTTCTATTTTGATGCCGTGACCTTGATACGGAGCTGGAGCTTCTAACTATGATGAATGCGCTAACTATGGATATGATGCCGGAAATAGACCGACCAAAACTATCCATTAAGTTACTTAGCCCACACCTGTATTCTAACTGCCTATAAAACAGCATAGAATTGAACCACCCTTTTTCCATAGAGTTTTTTCTCTATTACCATTAAAATACAATAGATGAATAGTCATTCGAAGAAAAATCATTAAACATAAATATAGAATATTCAAAATATTCTATCACATTTTTTTACTAATATATATAAATCCAATCACTAGGATTGGTAACTAGTAATAAGTTAATAAGGAGCGAGTGGATATAACAACATTTTACAATAAGAATAATAAAGTAAATAATTGCTGTAACGTTTTGGCTGAAAATAAGGATCTTGATAGAAAAAAAAAACCTAATGAATTTCCATTTTTTTCTTTGGCCAAATTTTCGATTAGAGGATTTAGCTTGTATGAATCGCTATTGGTTTGACACCTATTTCTATTTCTTCTTTCTATTCTAAAATAGAATATTTATTCAGTTCTATTTCGAAATATTTAATAATTTTAAATAAAGAATTAAAAAAAGATATTAATAAAATAATTTTGAATTTATTTAATTTATCCCAAATTCTCAAAATGCGTGATTCTAATTTTTTGTATTTTTATTTTATGTTTAACTATCTATGAGGCATAGACACTTTATTTAATTGTTATGTTGGCGTGTCGGACACATTTTGGACATGACACATGGAGACACTCGTCTAAAATGTATGTCTCCCGTGTCCAAACGTGTCCTGTCCAAAAAACAAAAAAAAATCAGCTGGACACGACTAGGACACGGCCCAGACACAGACGGACACGACCCAATAGCATTTTGGAAGGTTCTCCTCAGTTTTACCCTTTCACTTTAACAAAAGTTAAAAACATAACTTTCCACTTCCACTCCCCAAACCCGTCTCTGGCTCAGTGGCTCCACACTCGCTCACCTTTCCCCACTGCCAGTCTACCACCATCTTCGGTTGTCACCGCCATGGATGTTCGTCGTCCCTCTTCACACCCATTCACTCTTAATCTCAACATCTCCTCTTCACTACCGCCACTTCTTCTGCGGTGCTTGTCATTGCTGTTCGCTGCCGTTCACTGCTTCTCCAGCCACCACTTGTTGTCGTTATTGCTCCAGTTCTCGTTGCCATGTTCGTCGTCTCTCCGGTCGCCACTTCTACTGTAACCGTTGTCCTGCTCTCGTGCTCTTCTGCTGTGCTCTTCCACTGTGCTCTTGCGCATCCTCCATTTCAAGTAAGGGAGAATATTTATTTTTCCATCAATCAATTTCTGGTTCTATATTTCTATTTTACTCTGGCCTCTGTGCTTCTCTTTGGTTCTAATTTGTTTTGTCAGTTTTGTGCTTTCATTTGATTCTGAATTTCTATTTTATTCTGTGCATCTTTTTGGTTTGGTTTTGTTTTGTTTTGTGTTTCTGGAATTAGGTATTGTTAGAGACTTCTTTCAAAATTTTTTACTGGTGATATGAGAAGATTAGAAACTAAAAAGTAATAGAAAGACACAGAAGAAAGACAAGAGAAAAAAACTGGATTAATTGTTAATGTGTTTTTTTAGCATATATAATAATTAATAAGAAAGATAAATTTAAAACATGTTCTAGTTCTGCCATTTCCAACACAGGAGCATGTGAACCCTTTAATGCATTTATCGCACAAACTTCAACATGGCTGCAAAGTTACTTTTGTGAATCCTGAGTTCAACCACAAGAGTGGTTCTTAATGCAATGAATGGTAAGGTTACTCTTGATGGTTCAAAAGTGGAGCTAGTCTCACTTCCTGATGGGTTAAAAGTTAGGACCTGAAGATGATAGAAGTGATGTGGCTGGTTTAATTGTTTTAATGGTGAGAACCATGCCTAGTGATCTTGAAATGCTTATAAGGGACATTAATTCCAGGGATGGTAGGAGTAACAGAATCACAAGCATAGTTTGTGACACATACATGGCATGGGGCTTGGAAATAGCAGAAAAGCTTGCAATAAAAAATTAAGTGCCAACTTAAGTGTCTTCTCAATATTGTCAAAAATGAACTTATATGTTTGTGAAGTGTTAAATATTTTAGTAAACAATAATACCTGCGAATGAACTCAGCTTACTTACACAAATTTTTAGTATTATATAATAATTTTTTTTGGTTTTATTTTTTCTCCTTGCTTTTTTTAGTTTTATTTTGCTCAAGAAATTAAATTATAAAAAAATAATTTTAGTTTTTAAATTATTGTAGGATTGCGAGGGATGAATTCAGAGAGTGTTCAAAACCATTTTAAAGAAAGTGTTGATAAGCCTTTATAAAAATTTGTAATAAAGAAAGATAAAATTGAAGGAGTTGAAAATCTTAAATTTTAATGTAAATTTTGTAAGATTTTATTCAGTGGTTCTTATATTAGAGTAAGAGTACATTTATTGAAGATTTCAGAAAAAGAAATTAGATTTTGTGCAAAAGTTACATCAACAATGCTTGAAGAACTTAAGAAACTTGATAGTGAAAGTACATTGTTGCATAAAAGTAAAAATGCTAAGTCAATTCCTCTTGTACCTTTATCTAATGCAAGTGACCTTGATTCAAGAAAAAGAAGAGCTACTGGACCCTTAGAGAAAGTTTTTAATGTGAATACAAGGGAGACTCTAGATTTACATATTGTTAGAATGTTTTTTTTTCATCTGGATTACCTTTTCATCTAGCAAAAAATCCGTATTTTGTCAAAGTTTTTTCTTATGTTGCTAATAATTAAATTCATGGTTATATTCCTCTTGAATATAATAAATTGAGGACAAATTTGCTTGAGAAAGAAAAGAAACATGTGAAAAAAATGGTAAAACCTACTAAGAATTCATGGAGTGGAAAGGGAGCGAGCATTATAAGTGATGAATGGAGTGATCCCTAAAGGAGGCCTCTTCTTAATTCTATGTCTTTGATGATTATGACTCTTTGATTGATAGAGGCATAGTTGATGCAAAGTCATGGTGGCTAATTCATTGTGGCAAAGCAAAATTTCTTCAACTAATTGCTCTTAGGGTACTAGGGCAACCATCTTCATCTTCTTGTTGTGAAAGAAATTGGAACACATATTCTTTTATCCATTTCCTAAAAAGAAACAAGTTGAAGCTTAAACGTGCGGAAAATTTAATATTTGTCCACACTAATCTTCGTCTTCTTTCAAGAAAAACTCCACAATACAATAAAGGAGAAACTATGATATGGGATATTACTGGAGATATTTTTTCACCAATTGATGAAGAAAATGGTGTTCTTGAAGTTGCTCATCTTTCTCTTGATGAACTGGAGTTGGAAAGAGTGACTTTTTCTAATGATAAAGATATCAACCATATATGATGGAGAAATAATATGACTTTAGATAACTTTTTTTTTCGTGTTCATGTGATGTACGAAATTCTTACTATCTCTATTAAGACATAGGAGCTTAGGATTTTATCTTTTGAATACCTATACACTTTAAGAAGAAATACATATCATATAGTTTTTGAAAAGGGCTCTATTAAAACATATCTCTATTTAATGAATATATTATATTATTAATATATGCGTGTCCGACAACTTTTTAGAATTTGCGTGTCACTGTATTGCGTGTCGTGTCATGTCCATGTCCATGTCCATGTATGTGTCCGTGTCTGTGCTTCATAGTTAATTGTTGAGTAATGATTTTATTTATCATTATGACACTTTAAAAAAAAGGATAAATGAGAGCTTGATTTCTATAAAATATCTTTTTTTTTTCAAGTTTAATCCTTATAAAATTTGAAGTATATTTTGTTCTAATAAAATAAAAAATATTTAATTTTTTTGTTTAGTCTGTTATGTTAAGTATGGACGACATAAACGTTTGAATGCCCGCGATATGCCATATATTATCACATTAATATTTTATTTTGTTATGTAGTATTCAACATATCATACTAGTACTTAATACAATGAATTAGTGATATAAATATTATTTAATTATTAAAATTAGTTATTATATATTTATGTATAAATATATATATTATTTAATTTAGAGTAAAGTATCATTTTCGTTTCCAACATTTTTCGTCCTATTTAAGTGACTAATGTTTTAAAATCGTCTCAATTTTATCTGGCCGTCAATTCTATTAACGAATCCCTAACAGTAGGACAACATTGAGTCAATTTTAAAACGTTAGAGACTTAAATAAGACGATTGAAACGTTAGAGACAACTTTAGAACTTACCGTAAATATTAGGGACAAAAACAATACTTTACTCTTTAATTTACTTTTAATATATATTTTATATTCTAATATAGATTTTATATTAATATCTAATTTTAATAATTTATTTTAATATACATCTAATATAATTATATAAAAACATATATAAATATCAGAACTAAAAAATAAATATTTCATAATAAGGACCAAAAGTTATTTTTCAGAAAAGAAATAAAGTAAACTATTATTTTGACATTCGAAATATTCTCTTAAAAATAGGCTATGTTAAAAAAGAAATACTGTTATCATAATTTATTATTTTCATCCATCACTTTTAATTATCAACCCAATTTTTTAATTTAATAATTCAATAACATATTTTAATTTATATTTTTAAATATTAATAACTAACTATTTATTAAAAGAATACATTTTTTTATAGTATTCTTCTGTAAAAAAAAAAACATCGTAAGTTCCAAAAGATCAACAAAATTTTGGCAAATTTAACCAAAAATCAAACTCGTTTGGCGTCCAAATAGCTGGTTCAATTATTTTAAAAACAAAGTCACCAAAAAAATTAGAGCAATGCTAGGCCAGCAATTTTTGTGATTGTTAGCCATCAATTAGCCATCAATGATGATTTGATGGTATGAGATTGGTGTGAAATTTTATCCAATGGTTTACTTTTCTCTGCTGGTTACATGTTGGCCAAAATTTAATAAAATTGCTGGTCCCCTAGACTTTTCCAAAAAATTATTTTAAAAACAAAAAGTTAGGCCGTGGTGTGTTAACCTGATCCCACTGCAACAACTACCACCACATGTGAGGACTAAGTCTAGAATCTAGATCCAACCCGATTGATAAATGATAATCCTCCAACCCCACGACTCTGCATATCGATTCCTGTCTTTCTGTTGATTCTTAATCGCTTTACTCAACACTAAGCATTTAGTTTGCGTCAGTATGATGATCGATAGAAGAAGGATTCTGTGTGCTTCTCTTGTCACTCTCTTGTTAATGACCCATAAAGCTCTTGGGGAACATGATGCTGCAATCTTAGATGCACAAACAACTCAAGTAATTAGCCAACACAAGACACTGTTTCCATACCATAGGGCGAGCCTCTTTTTCAACAACAACAGAAAGCTTGCAGTACTTGGCGCCAGAAGAAGACGAGGCGGGATGGGAACACGCGGCACTGGGAAAAAATCTTCAGCCATCAGGGTTCGAACATCTGTGTCTCAAGCTAGCTTAATTCTTTGTACTTCGCTGTTAATTGGTTTCTTCCTGCTGGCCTAGTACAAAATTACATAAGTGTCTTGGCAATTTACATATCAGCTCAGCTCGTAATTATTGCTCAATTCATTTATTCGTGTCTTCCTTTCTGTAATCATGCTTGTTATTTGTGATTTTGTTTTTTGACAGATTGTTATTTGTGGTACTTATATATGGATCGAATAGATTATAAATTTAGTTTTAGTATCTGTTGCAAGTTGCAACTATCAATTATCTTGTCCGTGGTCATGTATTATTCGATACATATAAAATTATAAATTGTTCCCTTTCTTAATCATGACAATACATACAATATATATATTTCAAATTTGTTATGAAATATTTCACATCCTTATTATCTTTATGAGTTTTTTTTAAGGTTTTGTTTTGCTTTCATTTTTGTTTTCGTTTTTTTCTCCTACAAAATAATTGCTAACCAAAGCACATCAATGATGTCAATCTGGAAATTAAAGCAAATGTGAGGGAAAAGTAAAGGCTCTTTTTTTTTTTGTCAATGGATTGGACAACCCCCAATTCTAAGTTACATACTCACACACACCATATCCACACACATATAATATTCCTATATCCACACACATATAATATTCCTTTTTTTTTGGTCAAGTTTGCATAAGATGAGACTCGAACTTGAGACTTCTTAGTAAGAAAGGAAAACTTGTGCTACTTGAGCTAAGACTCATTGGCGTAAGGACCCTTTTTTAACTTCTCCACGAAGTATTTATGCGAGGCAATGATCGATAGAAGAGAAGGAAGGCCCAAGCCAAAAACTCAGTTGTTTTGCCCAAAGAAACATTATTTAGTGTCCAAAAAAAAATACATTGTCTCATTTTATGATTTTTGAAATTGAGAAATTTGAAGTATTTTTACACGCGCAAAGTTTCTCTTTTAAATTTTAAAATAGTCATTTAAGAACAAATTGAAAATGGTTTTGCAAGTTTTTTGACACATTTTGTGTTATATATATATATATATATATATATATATATATATATATATATATATATATATATATATATATATAGAGTTGGAAAAGGAGAGTTGAATAAAGAAATCACATTACAGTATACTAAATTCAGGAGATTATTTTTATTTTTATTTCGTCTCGCAATGACAAAAATAACAGAACAAAATTGAAAAAATTATAGAGATGAGGGAGATAGAAGAATAATACCACGATATATCCTTATTCAACTACAAAATGTAATGTATTCTACGTTCAATCTCTATCATAATAATGATAGAATTTTTACTATATTCAAGATTAATTACAAATATCAATTCTAATAGATTCGCAATCTTGTAACACACTTAAGTTAATCCTGAACTTAATAATGTCTAAGTATTAACCCAACTTAGATAAGAGAACTCAAGTACACTTAATTTACAGTACACTTTTAAAATCAAATACTCAAACAAAAGAATAAATGACTTTTGTGTAATCAACTCTATTTTTTGTATCTCTTAATATAAGCTTAATGCATGTTTGAGCGCCATTATTTTTTGTATTTCTATTTTTTAACGTTTTTGGCAAATTTCTAGTAGTAAAAATAAAAGTACTAGAAAAATAAAAAAACAAACATCTTTTTTGAGAAACTGCAATTTATATCTTTTTTTAAAAGATCTTTTTTCCTTAAAAAAAGATGTTCTTCATGTAATAAATAAATAAAAAATACTTTTAATAATGTTATACCCAAACATAATTGATAGATAAAAAAATCTTTTTACATGAGATATCCAAACATAAAATTACTTTTATTTTTTCATAAGATCTTTTAAAAAAAGATAACTCGAAATATGATATTTTTTTAGAAACTCACCTAAACAAGCCTTTAAGTCTAGACAATAGAAAAATATAAGCACACTCAAAAAAAAAAAAAAAAAAAAAAAGAAACAAAGGTTGTGTATATGATCTAATACTACAAAAATTGCTAAAAATGGTCAAATCTACCAGTAAAATTCTTAAAAAACTTTTGACAGTATAAACGTTACTAGTAACTGTTTACCAACACCTTTTAAGAATTCGATGCTAATTACTGTAAAAAATCTTTCGACGCTAATTATTTTTAGGTGGCCATTTTTATTTGCTAATTATCATCGAAAATTTCCCTAAAAAATCGACGATAATATTATGTAATAAAATAATATTTAAAAAATAAATTATTATATTATCAGAATTATCCTACAAAAAATTTGACAATAATATTTTTTAATAAAAATAATAATTTTATGACCCTAATCATACTCTCATTTTGATTTGGTCTTATTGTACTCTTATGTCTAGTTTTGTTGGAAAAATACCAATTTAAAAAGAATATACATAGTAAAAAAGATGTTGAGTTCAGAAATTAACTAACATAATTGATGATGACAAACATTAATTTTATTGGGCCAATTATCCAATTAGTTTTGATGATTTTGTTTTATGTGATGTAGGCTAAATATCAATAATCAACAGCCCAAATAAATGGAACAAAAATCTAAAGCTTTCATAGTGCGCTACACTTTCAAATAAAGCCCAAATTAATTTAGAACAAAGAAATATTATTGCAGCAGCCCAATATGATGGATATTAAATCAGAAACAAAAAGGGCTATAAAGCACTAAAAGCCCAAAGGTGTTAAGCAAAGAAATCACTTGGGCTGAAGAAGAAGAAAGCCAACACAAGTCCAAGTTGACTCCATCAAGCTTCTCATCCAAGATTGAAGACTTCCCTCTCTCTACTTGCTTCGGTCAGCATCAGAACAAAAAAGAGAGAGCTTCGTTCCTTATTTATTTCATCAAAGAAGAAAGAAAGAAAAAACTTAATCAAAGAAAGCAAAGGTCTAATCACCCAAATTAAACCCATCAAGTTGAGTCAAAAGTTAATGGTGATTTATTTCCATTTTCATGCATGTTAATTTCTTCACTTCTTCTCCAACTTTCTGCGATACCATTTTTGGTTAAATAAAGAAAGAAGTCTTTAATCTCTGCTGCTGTAAATCAATGGTTCACAAAGTTTCTTGGAGCCAAAGCACATTATTAATGGTTCAAATTTGGGTTTATCACAGAACAACTTTCTCTTTGCTACTCAAATGTCTTCTGTCAAGCAAGAAGGGTATGTTCCAAAATCCCTAATTTAGGGATTAATGGAAGATAGTGAAAGGCTAAGTTGGCAGCACACAGTTCGAGGAGTTGACTTAGGAGAGAGCAACTCAGCTACATGCAAGTAGATATAAAAGAAAATTTTTCATGATTCTGAAGCTAAGGAGAGATAACCAGTGTTTTGAGGTATATGTTTTGAGAAGAGTTCTCTGAAGAAGTTCATCAACTTGGACAGTGCTTCCTAGTCAAAGGGGCATTCTGCCAGAATGAGGAACTAAGTTAGAGGCAAGCAAATCTGGTTCATCACATAGCAAAGAGGCTGTTGAAGCATCAATCTCCTTCATGTTTTACAGATTGTAATTTTCTTTTCAATATTTATCTTTCTGTAATTTCTTGAGGTAAAAGGCTGAATGAGAGAGTCATTGAAAGAGCCTAAGAGTGGAAAGAGGCAGAGAGATACACATGAGTGAAAAGCCTAGAGTGATTTCAATTTTCTTTGGGTTGATTCTGTGTCTTGTATCTTGTACCTGTGAGGTACCCCTTTCTTAGTTGGGTTAGCACTAAGAGTGAAGAGTTAGGTATTAGCATAGCCAAAGTCAAGTTAGGTTAGAACTTGACAGTGAAAGGATTGTGTCAATCTTGTGAAATTGGTGTATGTAATACTTTAACTATAGTGGAAATTCTACCACTGTTGTGGTGGATACTGGATGTAGGTTGTATTGCACAAGGCAACCGAATCAGGATACATGATGGTGTCAGCTTTTCTCTTTCCTACTTTGTTCTGTTTTCTGATATTCATGAGACAAAATAAAATTGTCTCATAAATTTTTTGCTGCTGAGTTCAAACAGATTCAGACTAAAAGTTTATTTTAAAAGGGTTATTTCATTAACTTTAAGAAGGTCATAGATTCAACCCCCTTCTCTAAGCCTTCTATAACCTCTAATTGGTATCAGGAGTCAAAGTCTCAAGAATCAAGCTTCACCTTTTGGAGCAAAGGTCCAATGGCGAACAACTTGGGCACAACCACAGTTGCCGATACTCTAATTGAAGGCCAGTGATAAACCACTATTTATGGTTTATCTTGTACTCAATCGAGTGGTTTTTATTAACTCTTTACCCACTTATTCATACTATTTGCATAGTTTTATATTTCCTTCCTAATTAGGTGTTTTGATTGAAAACATGCTTCTTTGATCTTATATTTGCTTATTATTAATCCTCTCTTATTACCATCAGATGCCTTGATATATGTGTTAATTGTTTTCAGAGATTATAGGGCATGAATGGCTCAGAGGATGGGAAGAAAGCATGCAAAAGAGGAAGGAATGCAAGAAGTTGGAGAAATTGCTAAGCTGTCCAGCCTGACCTCTCTGCACTCAAACGGCTATAACTTTAGCTACAGAGGTCCAAACGACGCGGTTCTAGTTGCGTTGGAAAGCTAACGTCCGGGGATTCGATTTGATATATAATTTGCCATAGCTGCCCCGACGCCAGGTGACGCAAACGCGTGGGTCACGCGGACGCGTGACCTGGCAGGAGCGCAACCCGCGCGGCCGCGTGGACGACGCGACCGCGTCACTTTTCCGCGACCGCGTCACTTTTCCGCGACCTGTATGGACCAGAAAGTGCTGGAAGTGATTTCTGGGCTGTTTTTGACCTAGTTTTCGGCCCAGAGAACACAGATTAGAGGCTATAAAGTAGGGAAATGCATCCATTCATTAGCAGGCACTCATAATTCACTTTTCATGTTTTAGATGTAGTTTTTAGAGAGAGAGGTTCTCTCCTCTCTCTTTGGATTAGGATTTAGGACCTCTCTTAGTTTTTAAGAGTGACTCTCGATTCAGGTTCAATGTTCCTATTTATGTTTCTCTTTTATTTTTATTTACTCTAATACTTTTATTTGTATTTGATTTATGTTGCCCAATTGGCTTATGAACTTTTCATGTTAAGATTTGAATATTCTATTTATTATAATTTGAGGTATTTCAGTTTAATATTACTTTTTTTTATTTACATGATTATTGCTTCCCATCTGAAGGCATTTTTATTCCAGCAGTTTCAATTTTCTTTCCTTTTGGCTTTGGTTAAATAATTGGTGACTCTAGAGTTATCAAACTCATTGTTGATTGAAAATTGGAATTCATCCACTTAACTTACCTTCATAGTTAGAGGTTAACAAAGTGGGAGAAAAATCCAATTCTCATCACAATTGATAAGGATAACTAGGAAAGGACCTCCAGTTCTTATACCTTGCCAAAGGTTTATTTTACAGCTATTATTATTTTATTTTACTTGTCATATAATATATTCGCACCTTACTTCCAAAACCTCAATTTTACCTTTTTCATAGCCAATAATAAAGAACATACCTTCCTGCAATTCCTTGAGAAGACGACCCGAGGTTTAATACTCGGTTATCAATTTTAAAGGGGTTTGTTACTTGTGACAACCAAAACGTTTGTACGAAGGGATTTTTGTTGGTTTAGAGACTATATCTACAACGCGACTGTTTTTATGACATTCTTTACTGGCAAAAATCCTAACGTCAGCCAGTCAAACAACAGGCCTCCCTTCTTCAACGAAAAAAAAACTATGCCTGCTGGAAAGAAAGGATGAGGATCTTCATTCAATCCATTGATTACAACATATGGAAGATTGTTGTGAGCGGCCCCAAAATTCCAACAAAAATAAGTGTTGATGGAGTGGTGACTCCAAAAGAAGAAGCTGAGTGGAATGATGACGACAAGGAGAAAATGGAGCTGAATGCTAAATCCATCAACCTTCTTCACTGTGCTATCAGCTTTGAAGAGTACCGAAAGGTGTCTAGATGCAAGACAGCCAAAAAAATATGGGAAAAACTCTAGGTTACACACAAAGGTACTAAACAGGTCAAAGAAACAAGTATTGATATGCTACGAAAGGAATACGAGATGTTTAATATGAAGGATGGAGAAAGCATTTATGAAGTGTTTGAGAGATTTTCAATCATAATCAACAACCTTGATGCTATGGGCACAACCTACTCAGAACAAACTCTAGTGAGAAAACTCCTTAGAAGCCACACAAAGGAATGGGAGACCACTGCCACTATCCTAGCCGAGAGCAATAACCTAAGCCCTATAACCTATGATGAGCTGAGAGGAAAACTCCTTGCCTATGAAGTCACACACACAAACCCGAACTCAAAGAAAAAGGAAACAACCCTCAAGTCAAAAATAGAATCAAAAGAAAGTGAGTCAAGTGATGGTATTTCAGATGGTGAACTTGTTTTTTTTGTTAGGAGACTTAGAAGGATAATGAAGAACAAAGGCAAATACAAGGGTTCAAGCTCAAAGGATTACAAAAAGGATTTGAGCAAAGTGACCTGTCATCATTGCAAGGAGGCTGGACATTTTAAGCTCAACTGTCCAAAACTCAAGAAGGAGGACAAAGGGAAGAAAGAAAAGAAGAGAGTGCTCATGACATCTTGGGAGGATCTTGAGAATGACTCGAATGAAGAAGAAGATTTTAAAGGTGAAGATAAAATCTGCTTCATGGCTGGTAATGATTATCTTGATGAGATAAATTATTATGACTTGTCCATAGATGATTTACATGCTATAATTGATGATCTTACACTAAATTTTTCAAAATTGTTGGAATAATAGACCAAGTGTAAATCTGAAAAAGAAATGTTGAAAGCTGAAAATAATTTTTTGAGAGAAAAGGTGAAGGAAACTGAATGTACTTTGGATATTATTGAAGAAAACAGATTTCTAAAATCTGAACTTGGAAAACTAAAAGGAAAGCACATTATGGATCATTCTCAAGAGCTTATTGCTGAAAATGAAAGATTAAATAAAATGGTTAAAAGGCTGAATGGTGATTTAGCGAAATTTGCTCAAAGTTTTAGTAACTTGGACAAATTACTTGCAAGTCAAAGACCACTGTTTGAAAAATCTGGTTTAGTTTATGTCACCAGAGAAAGTGCAGTTTTTAATGATTCCTCTATGAAATTTGTGGCTTCTTCATAAAAAACTAAATCCAATCCCAACAAACCGGGTCATGGATATGTTCCCACACATGAAGAGGAATTTGATGAATTTTACACTAGTGAAATTGAGCCCTAATAAAAAACCGAACCTACATCAAATAAGTCAGGTCTGGGATATATTTTGAATACGGATGTTGCTTTCAAAAATCCACCATTTTACAACAAAACCTTATTCAAAAATTCCAAATGCTTTCGAAAATTCTGGTTGGAACACTTTTGCAAAGAGGAACAATTACAACAAAAATCAGTTTGTCAAAAGAAATGCACCTCTTCAAAAAACCAGAAAATTCCAGTCCTTTAATCATTTCCAGGACAATAACTCACCTTAATTTTAGCAATATGCATCAGAAAATCATTGTTTTAACTGCAAGAAATTTGGTTACTCATATTCACAATGTTTCATTGAAAAAAGAATAGTAGAAAACCCAATTTACAATGTTGTTTGTGATTTCAATGCACTTGGGCAACTAAGATGGATTAACTTCAAAGGATCCAAATTAATTTGGATACCTAAGGTTACTTAAATTTTTTAATGCAGATTTGCCTAGCGTCCAAGAACAAAAGGGATATGTGGTACTTGGATAGTGGATGCTCAAGGCATATGACTGGAAGGTCAACTTTCTTCATCAAACAAAACAAGTGTGATGGAGGTTTTGTGACCTTTGGAGATGATGAAAAAGGTAAAATAGTTGCTGTTGGAAAAGTAGGTAATAATCACTTTACTTTCATTGATGATGTTTTTTTGGTAAATAGCTTGAGGCAAAATCTTTTGAGTATAAGACAACTGTGTGCCTTAGGATATTTAGTGACTTTCAAAAGACTTTAATGCTGTGTAGTAAATGAAAAGACTAATGAAGTACTTTTTATTGCTAAGCGTTGTAATAATGTGTATGGACTTACCCTTGATGAACCAAAGGATCAAAATGTAACTTGTTTTCATTTTAAAGAATCTGAAAAGTGGCTATGGCATAAGAGATTGGGTCATGCAAGTATGTTTCAAATAAACAAACTTGTCAAGAAAGGTTTAGTAAGAGGTCTTCCTTTGATAAGGTTTGACAAAGACATCACTTGTGATGCTTGCCAAATGGAAAAACAAATAAAAAGTTCATTTAAATCAAAGGAAGACATCTCTACTAAAAGACCACTTGAATTGCTACATATTAATTTATTTGGTCCAACAAGAACTCAAAGCCTAGGTGGTAAACATTATGGCTTAGTGATTGTGGATGACTATTCTAGGTTTGGTTGAATTTTATTTATTGCACACAAACATGAAGCCTTTTCGGCCTTTGAAGCTTTTAGCAAGAAAATTCAAAATGAAAAGGATTTAAAGATCTCTTCTATAAGAAGTGATCATAGAACTAAATTTGAAAATCAATTATTTGACTCTTTTTGTGAGGAATTTGGAATATCTAACAACTTCTCTTGTCCAAGGACACCACAACAAAATGGTGTTGTGGAAAGAATAAATAGAAGCATTCAAGAAATGACAAGAGCTATGCTTTGTGAGAGCAATGTTCCAAAATTCCTTTGGGCTGAAGCAGTTAACACAGCTTGCCACATTTTGAATAGAATTATCATAAAGAAATTTTTGAAGAAAACTCCTTATGAACTTTGGAAAGGTTACCCTCCAAACTTGGACTACTTGCACATCTTTGGATGCAAATGTTTTGTTCTTAATAACAAAGATAATTTGGGAAAATTCGATCCAAAGGCGTATGAGTGTTTATTTGTAAGATATTCCACAACTAGTAAAGCATATAGAGTTTATCATCAAGATGCTAGGATAATTGAGGAGTCCATACATGCTATATTTTGCGATACTAACCTGGTTCAAAGTATTTTAGAAGACTGTGATGCAGGAAATCAAGCTCAAAAGGATGATGAAACTACACAAAATTATGAAAATAAAAATTTTGGACAAGCTGAACCAGAAACTGCAGCTGTTAAAAATCCAACAAGAGACAATTCTGTTTTGTCTCATGAATCTGAAGAAAATCCTGAAACCAATAGTTTCCTAAATCCTTTGGTGACTGAATCTATCTCCAAGTCCACCAGACCTCGTGAAGGGAGATTCTTGAAGAATTATCCTGAGGAATTTATCATTGGGGATGTCTCTCATGGTGTCAAAACTTATTCTTCAACTAGAAAGGCAAATGAAGAATCAAATACTGCCTTTCTCTCTCAAATGGAGCCTCAAAATGTCAAGGAAGCCCTTGATGGCCATTCTTGGGTAAAGGCAATGGACGATGAGCTTCATGAGTTAGAAAAGAACCAAGTTTGGACATTGGTTCCAAAACCAAATAAAAAGAAAGTGACCGGCACCAAGCTAGGAGAGGATGGTAGCATTGCAAGAAATAAAGCAATGCTAGTGGCACAAGGATATGACCAAGAAGAAGGAATAGACTTTAATGAATCATTTGCCCCTGTTTCCCGAATAGAAGCTATAAGACTTCTCTTAGCCTATGCTGTCTTTTGTGATTTTAAATTATATCAAATGGATGTGAAATGTGCATTTTTGAATGGTGTGATAGAGAAGTGTATGTGGCATAGCCACCTGATTTTGAAAATAAAGAATTCCCTAACCATGTTTTCAAACTATCTAAAGCTTTCTATGGTTTAAGACATGCTCCTAGAGCTTGGTATGAGAGGCTTAGCTCTTTCCTTTTGAAAAATGATTTTCAAAGAGGCACAACAAACACTACTCTATTTATTAAGAATTCTAATGATTCTTTAATTCTAGTCCAAATATATGTTGATGATATTATCTTTGGATCAGCCAATGAATCCCTTTGTTCTGAATTTAGAAACCTCATGACAAGTGAATTTGACATGAGTATAATGGGTGAACTTAATTTTTTCCTTGGGCTTCAATCAAGCAAACCAAAATGATATTTTTATTCATCAAGAGAAGTATGCCAAGAAACTAGTTAAGAAATTTGGTATGGATAATGCCAAACCCATGGAAACTCCCATGCACCCTAATTCAAAATTAGAAAAGGGAGAAACTGAGAAAGATGTAGATGAGACTAGGTATAGAGGAATGATTGGCTCTCTTACGTACTTAACTTCCTCTAGACCTGATATTGTGCAAAGTGTTGGAATGTGTTCAAGATTCCAATCAAAACCAAAAAAGTCTCATCTTTCTGCAGTTAAGAGGATCATTAGATATGTTCATGGCACATCCAATTTTTGTTTATGGTATTGATGAGCGGATAATTTATACGCTTTTTGGCATTGTTTTTAGTATGTTTTTAGTATGTTTTAGTTAGTTTTTATTATATTTTTATTAGTTTTTAGTTAAAATTTACTTTTCTGGACTTTACTATGAGTTTGTGTGTTTTTCTGTGATTTCAGGTATTTTCTGGCAGAAATTGAGGGACCTGAGCAAAAATTTGATTCAGAGGCTGAAAAGGACTGCAGATGCTGTTGGATTCTGACCTCCCTGCACTCGAAGTGGATTTTTTGGAGCTACAGAAACCCAATTGGCGCGCTCTTAACTGCGTTGGAAAGTAGACATCTTGGGCTTTCCATCAATTATAATAGTCCATACTTTGCCCGAGATTTGATGGCCCAAACCGGCGTTCCAAATCAGCACAAAACTGCTCGGCGTTAAACGCCGGAACTGGCACAAGAATGGGAGTTAAACGCCCAAACTGGCACAAAAGCTGGCGTTTAACTCCAAGAAAAGTCTCTACACATGAAAGCTTTAATGCTCAGCCCAAGCACACACCAGGTGGGCCCGGAAGTGGATTTGTCATTTACTCATTTCTATAAACCCTAGGCTACTAGTTCTCTACAAATAGGACCTTTTGCTATTGTATTTTCATCTTTGGACATCTAGTTCTTAGATAAGGTCTTTCGATCTTTAGATCTTTTGATCATGTTTTTATGATTGAACCCTCTTTGGGAGGCTGGCCATTCGGCCATGCCTAGACCTTGTTCTTATGTATTTTCAACGGTGGAGTTTCTACACACCATAGATTAAGGTGTGGAGCTCTGCTGTACCTCGAGTATTAATGCAATTACTATTGTTCTTCTATTCAATTCAGCTTATTCTTGTTCTAAGATATTCATTCGCACCCAAGAACATGATGAATGTGATGATTATGTGACGCTCATTACCATTCTCACTTATGAACGAGTGCCTGACAACCACCTCCGTTCTACAAGCAAACAAGGCTTGAATGTATATCTCTTGGATCCCTTAATCAGAATCTTCGTGGTATAAGCTAGAATTGATGGCGGCATTTAAGAGAATCCGGAAGGTCTAAACCTTGTCTATGGTATTCTGAGTAGGATTTAATGATTGAATGACTGTGATGAGCTTCAAACTCCTGAAGGCTGGGCGTTAGTGACAGACGCAAAAGAATCACTGGATTCTATTCCAACCTGATTGAGAACTGACAGATGATTAGCCGTGCTGTGACAGAGCGCATTGAACATTTTCACTGAGAGGACGGGATTGTAGCCACTGACAACGGTGATGCCCAACATACAGCTTGCCATGGAAAGGAGTAAGAAGGATTGGATGAAGACAGTAGGAAAGCAGAGAGATGGAAGGGACAAAGCATCTCCATACGCTTATCTGAAATTCTCACCAATGAATTACATAAGTATCACTATCTTTATCTTTATGTTTTATTCATATATCATCCATAACCATTTGAATCTGCCTGACTGAGATTTACAAGGTGACCATAGCTTGCTTCATACCAACAATCTTCGTGGGATCGACCCTTACTCGCGTAAGGTTTATTACTTGGACGACCCAGTGCACTTGCTGGTTAGTTGTGCGAAGTTGTGAAATTATGTTTAGACCATGGTATTGAGCACCAAGTTTTTGGAGCCATTACCGGGGATTGTTTGAGTTGTGAAAAGTAGAGATCACAATTTCGTGCACCAAGTTTTTGGCGCCATTGCCGGGGATTGTTGTGTTTGGACAACTGACGGTTCATCTTGTTGCTTAGCTTAGGTATTTTTTTTCAGAGTTCTTAAGAATGAATTCTAGTGTTTCAAGGTGATGTTCTTATCATCACCAAAGCTGATTGATTCTCATCATTTAGCTCTTGAATGCAATGTCCTGCTGAAGCTTGGCTAGCCATGTCTAATTCCTTTAGACTAAAGCTTTAGACTAACATTGCATGATTCCTGGAATTCTTATTAAGAATTTTGATATCTTTATTTTCTTTTCCACTTAATTTTCAAAAAAACAAAAAAAAAATTACAAAATCATAAAAACCAAAAATATTGCATGTTTCTTGTTGAGTCTAGTGTCTCATGTTAAGTTTGGTGTCAATTGCATGTTTATGTTCTTCTTGCATTCATTCATGTGTCTTAAGTGATTTTCAAGATGTTCTTGATGATTTCCTTGCTCTGATCTTTAAATTCTCTTGTCTTGAGTGTTTTGTTATTTCTCATATGCATTCTCATTTTGTTAGTGTCAGTAGTATACAAACTTCTAAGTTTGGTGTCTTGCATGCATTGTTTATTTGATTTTAGTTGCATTTTAATTATTCCTCATCATTAAAAATCCAAAAAATTTTTAATTTGTGCCTTTTCAAGTCAATAATACAGAGAATTGAAGATTCAGAACATACAGCAGAGGAATTACACAGAAAAAGTTGGGCGTTCAAAACGCCCAGTGAAGAAGGAAAACTGGCGTTTAAACGCCAGCCAGGGTGCCTGGTTGGGCGTTTAACACCCAAAAGGGTAGTGTTTTTGGCGTTAAACGCCAGAATGGATACCATCCTGGGCGTTTAACGCCAGGATGGCACAAGAGGGAAGATTTCTTTTCAAATCAAATTTTTTTTCAAGTTTTCAAAATTTTTTCAAAATCAAATCTTTTTCAAATCATATCTTTTTAATCATATGTTTTCAAAATCAATTTCTTTCCATTTTCAAAAATACTTGCTAACAATTAATGATTTGATTCAACATTTCAAGTTTGTTGCCTTTTCTAGGTTTAATGTCTGAATCATATCTTTTCTTGTTAGCCAAGTCATTGATTTTAAAAATCAAATCTTTCTAAATTATTTTTCAAATCATATCTTCTCAATCACATCTTTTTAAAACCATAACTTTTCAATCATATCTTCTTAATCACATCTTTTTCAAAATAGTTTTCAATTCATTTTTATTTCTAATTTCAAAATCTTTTCCAAAAATCACTTGATTTCTTTTTCCACTCTTAAGTTTTCGAAAATCAATTAGTATTTTTTTCAAAATGTTTTTAAAATCTTTTAATTTATTTTCCAAAATTTCTTCCCCTCTTCTCACATCCTTCTATTTATGGACTAACACTACTCCTCAATGCACAATTCGAACTCCATCTTTCCTTGATAAGTTTGAATTTTCTACCTCTTCCTTCTATTTTTCTTTTCCTCTGACACCTCAAGGAATCTCTATACTGTGACATAGAGGATTCCATATTTTCTTGTTCTCTTCTCTTTCACATGAGCAGGAGCAAAGACAAAAGCATTCTTGTTGAGGCTGATCCTGAACCTGAAAGGACCTTGAAGCGAAAGCTAAGAGAAGCTAAAGCACAAATCTCTATAGAGGACCTAACAGAAATCTTCAAACAAGAGGAAGGCATGGCAGCCGAAAACAACAACAATGCAAGGAAGGTGCTGCGTGACTTTACTGCACCTACTCCCGACTTCTATGGGAGAAGCATCTCTATCCCTGCCATTGGAGCAAACAACTTTGAGCTTAAGCCTCAATTAGTTTCTCTAATGCAACAGAATTGCAAGTTCCATGGACTTCCATTGGAAGATCCTCATCAGTTTTTAGCTGAGTTCTTGCAAATTTGTGACACTGTCAAGACTAATGGGGTTAATCATGAGGTCTACAGACTTATGCTATTCCCTTTTGCTATAAGAGACAGAGCTAGGATATGGTTGGACTCACAACCTAAAGAAAGCCTGAACTCTTGGGAAAAGCTAGTCAATGCCTTCTTGGCAAAGTTCTTTCTACCTCAAAAATTGAGTAAGCTTAGAGTGGAAGTCCAAACCTTCAGACAGAAGGAAGGTGAATCCCTCTATGAAGCTTGGGAAAGATATAAACAATTGATCAGAAAGTGTCCCTTTGACATGCTTTTTGAATGGAGCATCATAGGTATCTTCTATGATGGTCTGTCTGAACTATCCAAGATGTCATTGGACAGCTCTGCTGGAGGATCTCTTCATCTGAAGAAGATGCCTGTAGAAGCTCAAGAACTCATTGAAATGGTTGAAAATAACCAATTCATGTACACTTCTGAAAGGAATCCTGTGAACAATGGGACGAATCAGAAGAAAGGAGTTCTTGAGATTGATACTCTGAATGCCATATTGGCTCAGAACAAAATATTGACTCAGCAAGTCAATTTGATTTCTCAAAGTCTGACTGGAATGCAAAATGCACCAGGCAGTACTAAGGACGCTTCATCTGAAGAAGAAGCTTATGATCCTGAGAACCCTTCAATAGAAGAGGTGAATTGCATGGGAGAACCCTATGGAAACACCTATAATTCTTCATGGAGAAATCATCCAAATCTCTCATGGAAGGATCAACAGATACCTCAACAAGGTTTCAACAACAATAATGGTGGAAGAAACAGGTTTAGCAATGGCAAGCCTTTTCCACCATCTTCTCAGCAACAGACAGAGAATTCTACGCAGAGCCACTCTGACTTAGCAACCATGGTCTCTGATCTAATAAAAACCCCTCAAAGTTTCATGACTGAAACAAGGTCCTCCATTAGAAACTTGGAGGCACAAATGGGACAGCTGAGCAAGAAAATTACTGAACTCCCTCCTGGTACTCTTCCAAGCAATACAGAAGAGAATCCAAAAGGAGAATGCAAGGCCATTAACATGACCTACATTTCCGAATTTGGAGAGGAGGAAGAGGCAGTGAGCGCCACTGAGGAAGACCTCAATGGACGTCCACTGGCCTCCAACGAGTTCCCTAATGAGGAACCATGGGAATCTGAGGCTCACACTGAGACCATAGAGATTCTATTGGATTTACTTCTGCCATTCATGAGCTCTGATGAGTATTCTTCTTCTGAAGAGGATGAAGATGTCACTGAAGAGCAAGTTGCTAAATACCTTGGAGCAATCATGAAGCTAAATGACAAGTTATTTGGTAATGAGACTTGGGAGAACGAACCTCCTTTGCTCACCAAAGAACTGGATGACTTGACTAGGCAGAGATTACCTCAAAAGAGACAGGACCCTGGGAAGTTCTCAATACCTTGTACGATAGGCCCCATGACCTTTAAGAAGGCTCTGTGTGACCTAGGGTCAAGCATAAACCTCATGCCTCTCTCTGTAATGGAGAAGCTAGGGATGTTTGAGGTGCAAGCTGCAAGAATCTCACTAGAGATGGCAGACAATTCAAGAAAACAAGCTTATGGACTTGTAGAGGATGTTCTGGTAAAGGTTGAAGACCATTACATCCCTGCTGATTTCATAGTCCTGGAGACTGGGATGTGCATGGATGAATCCATCATCCTTGGCAGACCCTTCCTAGCCACAGCAAAGGCTGTGATTGATGTTGACAGAGGAGAATTGATCATTCAAGTGAATGAAGAATCCTTTGTGTTTAAGGCTCAAGGATATCCCTCTGTTACCATGGAGAGGAAGCAAGAAGAGCTTCTCTCAAAACAGAGTCAAATAGAGCCCCCACAGTCAAACTCTAAGTTTGGTGTTGGGAGGCCACAACCAACTTCTAAGTTTGGTATTGGGAGGCCACAACCAACTTCTAAGTTTGGTGTTGAACCCCCATATTCAAACTCTAAGTTTGGTGTTGGGAGGTTCCAACATTGCTCTGAGTATCTGTGAGGCTCCATGAGAACCCTCTGTCAAGCTACTGACATTAAAGAAGCGCTTGTTGGGAGGCAACCCAATGTTATATTTATCTATTTTCCTTTGTTATTTTATGTTTTCTGTAGGTTGATGATTATGGAAAGTCACAAAATCAATTGAAAAAGCAAAAACAGAATGAAAAACAGAAAGAAAAACAGCACACCCTGGAGGAAGATCTTGCTGGCGTTTAAACGCCAGTAAGGGCAGCAAATGGGCGTTTAACGCCCAGTCTGGCACCATTCTGGGCGTTTAACGCCAGAAAGGAGCACCAGACTAGCGTTAAACGCCAGGAAAGGGCAAGAAGTTGGCGTTAAATGCCAGAAATGGGCACCAGCCCGTCGTTTAACGCCAGAATTGGCATGAAGAGCATTTTTGCTCGCCACTTGGTGCAGGGATGAATTATCCTTGACACCTCAGGATCTGTGGACCCCACATGATCCCCACCTACGCCACCACCCTCTCTCTTCTTCACCCATTCACCAATCACCTCAACACCTCTTCCCCAAAAACCCCTCACTTATCAAATCCCACTATTCTCTTCACCACTCACATCCATCCTTCATAAAACCCCACCTACCTCACCATTCAAATTCAAACCACTTTCCCTCCCAAACCCACCCATAATGGCCGAACCCTACCCCTCTCTCCACCCCTATATAAACCCATCTTCACTCCTTCATTTTCACACAACCCAAACACTACTTCTCCCCCTTTGGCCGAACCACAAAGCCATCTCCATCTCCTCTATTTCTTCTTATTCTACTCTCTTCTTTCTTCTTTTGCTCGAGGACGAGCAAACTTTTAAGTTTGGTGTGGTAAAAGCATTGCTTTTTGTTTTTCCATAACTATTTATGGCATCTGTTCCGAGGGTTACCTGAAACGTGTAGCTCGGTCGTCTGGAGATGCCCGAGGTGGGGGTCAGGGACCCGAGCTTGATGTGTTGACGGTTGGTGGTTGTACCTGCAATGACACTCCGATGCTTAAGTTAGCATGGGTCCAAGCAGATATGTGTAGAATGTGGAATGTCTGTCATACCTGGGTGCTCCAGTGTATTTATAGTAGTTGGCTGTGATCTTCCCTGGATAAGATATTCTTATCTTATCTTATCTTTCGGGAGTTTTATCCCTATCTTTGTGGAACCGCCTTTGCTAGGCCTTTTCGGCCTTTAGGTTTTGGGCTGCGTTCCTTTTGATGGGCCTTCTTAGCTTTATTGTCCGAGGTCCGACCTTTAGGCGTGGGCCTTAGGACGAGGTCGGACCTTTCATGGATTTACCGAGTTGGGGGAGCCCGGTCAGGGTATGAACAGTGCCCCTGCCCGAGTTCGTCCTTTTTGGGAGGTCGAGCTCGGGCATAGTAGTTTTTCAAACTTTCAAAAAATGGTCGTTTCTGCATTTATTGCTTTTTTACCGTTTTTCCTTGATTTTCGTTCCGGCCTTCGTGAAGGCTTTTATTTATTCGCTCCCTTTCCTTTTTCTTCGTTTATTCTGTTCCTTTCTTGTTTTTCTAAGTTTTCGCCATCTCTTTTTCGAGCGCCGCTTCTTCTTTTTCTTTGTTCTTCTTCCCTGATTCTTTCCGTGCGTTTTTCCGGGGTTTCCTCTGCGCCGTTGTTTCGTGCTTCTTGCTTCCGGAGCTTGCCGCCTTCGTTTCTCCTTTGCCTCGGAGCTCCTCGCCTTCGTTTCTACTTTCCAGGTTTGTTTTCCATGTTTTTTCTTTCTTGTGATCATATGCTTCTGTTCTTTGTGTGGCTCTTTGTTTTGTCTCTTTATGCCTGGGTTGCCCCGAAAAAGAGGCGCCGCCATTGCTGTTGTTTGTATATGGGGGGGGTTCTTTTTTGTTCTCTGGTGTTTTTCGGTCCGGGTTGCTGCATTTTCTTCGCGGGGTTTTTGTTTTCTTGCATTGCTGAATGGGTTTTTGCTTTCTGTTGTATTTTTCTTTGTAGGTAGGAATTTATGTCTCGAAAGGTTCTTCAAGCGGTGTCGACCAAGATTCCGAGTGGTCTTGGTTGGGTAGATCCTCTTCCTTTGAGAATCCCTTCTGTGGTAGATTCTGAATATTTAGCTAGGTTCCGTAGGCACAGTAGCATATGTGAAAATAGAGAGTCTGAGAGGGATTATGAACTAGTGGCCCCGGATTCCGAGGAGAGAGTGTGCTTCCCGCCTTTAGAGAGTTCCGAGAAGCTCTTCTTTTATGCTTATGATTGTTTTTTCTCTAAGCTGGGTGTCCGACTTCCTTTTACCGACCTGGAGTCCGAGGTGTTGTGGTCTTGTAACCTTGCCCCTACGCAGCTCCATCCAAATTCTTGGGCGTTTTTGAAGTTGTTTCAACTTTTGTGTCAGTTTTTGGGGGTCCCTCCCTTTATTTCTCTTTTTTCCTATTTGTTTGTGTTGACGAAGCCGGGGTCGGGTGGAGGGAAGGTATCTTGGGTTTCTTTTAGGGCTAACCAGGGAAGGAAGTTTTGTACCCTTTATGATGAGTCTTTTCATGATTTCAAGAATTTTTACTTCAAGGTCCGGGCTACTGGAGACGTCCGACCTTTCTTTCTAGATGAGAGTGGGGAGCCTTCTTTTCCTCTTTGTTGGCAGGAGAATGTAGTGTCTGTTAAATATACCTTTGAGAGTCTAGATGAGGTTGAGCAGGCTTTTGTGGGTGTGGTGAGCAGTTTATGGGGTCGGGCACCTCACTTGGATACGAAGAAAATGTTGGGAGATCCAAGCCTTCTCCGTTCCGAGTTAGGTAGTTCCCGACCTCTTTCGAGATTCATCTTTTTCTTAGTATTTTGGCCTTGTTTGTTTTGGTGGAATTTCTGTTGTGGTAACTCCTTTTCTTTTATTTCTGCAGAGATGTCTTCTCAGGCGGATTCCATGAAGTATCTTCGTCGGACGAAGAAGTCTGTGGCCGCTCGGAATATTGAAGCTGGGGGGGCTTCTGCCCGATCTTCTCCGGAGAAGTCTACTGTGGGTGTTCAGACTCGGTCGAAGACTATTCCGACTCCTCAGTTCCGAGCTATAACTCAAGATCCTCCGACCTCCGGGCCTGCTACCTCTTCTCCTCCCCCGTTCTCGGGTCCTCCTCCCAAGAACTAGAAGACCTCTCAAGAGCCTGCGGGTTTTAATGACAAGGATTTCGATGCTCTTGGTTGGATTGAACAGCATATTCTCCCTCAGACCTTTATTTCTACTGATGATGTGTCTATGGAGCACCATTTTTAGTATATGGCGCGGAGTTGTGTTCGGATGGCTAGTCTTCATGCTGCTATTGCCCGAGAGTTCAAGAAATCTCCCCTTGGCGCGACCAGTTCCCGACTTGAGAAGGCTCAGTCCGAGCTCGAGAAGATTAGTGAGCTGAAGGCTGCTAGGATTGCTGAGTTGGAAGCATCTTTAGAGAAGGAGAAAGCTAAGGCTATCGCGGCTGTGGCGGCAGCGAATGCTTCTGAGGGGATGGCGAAGGCAGCGAAGGAAAATTATACTCGGGCACTTGCCGAGCTTGTGGAGACGAAGGAGAAGTTGCAATCTGCTCAGAATGACTTTTACGAACTAGAAGGGCATGTGGCGAAGGGTATGGATGCTATGTATGAAAATTTGAAGGCTCAGGTCCGGGTTCTTGCTCCTGACCTGGATCTGAGCTTATTTAGTATGGATAACGTTGTTGTGGAGGGAGAGATTGTTCCTGCTCCCAACGAGGATGAGGTTCCAGTGTCCGACCCTAAGGTTCCGGTGTCCGTCTCCGAGGTTCCGGTTGCGAACCCGACTTCACCTTTGGTCGGGGATGGGTCTAGTGCGGAGGTTTTGAACCGGGATGATGGTGCTGTCGATGCTGTCCCGATTTCTATGTTTCTTCCGCAGCCTCCTGTTGATGCGGCGACCGGGAAGGATCTTGATCCTCTGTAATCCCTTTATCTTTTGGGTTTTTGCCCGGCCTGTGGGCTCTTTTGTTTTTTGGATGATTTCTGTGGATGCTTTTGGACACCTTTTTTGCTTTTAGCTACTTGTAGTAACTTTTTTAGCTTATTATGCGGTGTTTTTGTTCGCGTTTTGACTTGTTTGTTCCGCTTTTATGCTTTTTAGTTGTTTTTGGATAACAACTTTTTAGCTAGCGTTTGATTTCGTTTTTTCGCTCGTACTTTTTTAGTTGTTTTTTGTATAGCAACTTTTTAGTAAGCGTTTTCGAAATCTTTGTCTTCGCCGTTTTGACTTTTTTGTTCCGCTTTTATGCTTTTTAGTTGTTTTCGGATAACAACCTTTTAGCTAGTGCTTGATTTCGTTTTTTCGCTCGTACTTTTTTAGTTGTTTTTGTACAGCAACTTTTTAGTAAGCGTTTTCGAAATCTTTGTCTTCGCCGTTTTAAGGCTTCCTTCTCGGGTCCGAACTTTTTATCGGACCTCGGGTGGCGCGGTCGAGTACACCCTTTGTTGGTCCGACCTTGTCTTTGGTCGGCCTTTTAAGTTATTTTTGTAATCTCTTTTTATTTGGCTTTTTTGAGCCTTTTTCAGAGTTACTTTTATAACTTCTCACATTAATTTGAACCTCGTCGCTTTATCTTTGCCGACCTTGTGTGGTCTCTTGGCAAATGATTTTTTGCGTTTTGTCGAGCATAAATTAATGCGCCTTGACGGGGTACTTTTTCAGGATTTGTTTTATCACGAGAAGGAACAAAAGAAAATAGAAAAATTTGATTAGTATTAAGAAAGAATATTTACAAAGTGTTTACCCTTGACTAGGTCGGGTGCCTTATCTGACCGGGTGTCTCATTAAAAAACCCCTGTAGGGAAAAAGAGTACACCTCGGGCCAGATTTTTCTAGCTGTAGTACCGTTTTAGATTACAGGCGTGCCAGGCCCTGGGCAGCTCATTGCCTTCTAGGTCGGATATCTTGTAATAGCCTGTTCCTAAGACTTCAGTTACTTTGTAGGGTCCTTTCCAATTTGCGGCTAGCTTTCCTTCTCCCGACTTTTGTGTTCCGATGTCATTTCGGATTAGAATTAGGTCGTGAGTGGAGAAGCTTCGTTTTATTACTTTCTGATTGTATCTGAGGGCCGTTCGCCGTTTTAAGGCTTCTTCTCGGATTCGGGCTCTTTCTCGGACCTCGGGTAGGAGGTCGAGTTCTTCCTTTTGTGCCTGCGGGTTACCTTCTTCGTTGTAGAAGATGACTCTGGGTGACCCTTCATCTATTTCGATAGGAATCATTGCCTCCATCCCATAGGCTAGTCGAAATGGCGATTCTCCCGTTGTAGAGTGTGGAGTTGTCCGATATGCCCATAATACCTGGGGGAGCTCCTCGGCCCATGCCCCTTTGGCCTCTTGGAGTCTTTGTTTTAACCCGGCCAAGATGACTTTATTTGCGGCCTCTGCTTGTCCGTTGGCTTGTGGGTGCTCGACTGAGGTGAATTGCTGTTTGATTTTTAGTTCGGCCACCAAGTTCTGAAAACTTGTGTCCGTGAACTGTGTTCCATTGTCTGTGGTAATGGAGTAGGGGACTCCGAACCTTGTGACAATGTTTTTGTATAGGAATTTCCGGCTTTTCTGAGCCGTAATGGTGGCTAAAGGTTCAGCTTCGATCCACTTTGTGAAATAGTCGACCCCTACTATGAGGTACTTGACTTGCCCCGGTCCTTGGGGGAATGGGCCGAGTAGGTCGAGTCCCCATTTTGCGAAGGGCCATGGTGCAGTGATGCTGATAAGGTCTTCGGGTGGTGCTTTGTGAAAATTGGCGTGTTTTTGGCAGGGGGGCATATTTTCACAAACTCCGTTGCGTCTCTTTGCAAAGTTGGCCAGTAGAACCCGGCTCGGACTACTTTCTTGGATAATGCCCGAGCTCCGAGGTGGTTCCCACACATGCCTCCGTGGACTTCTTCGAGGACGCTCTTTGTTTCTGAGGTCGGGACGCACCTAAGGAGGGGGCTTGCAAATCCTCTTCTGTATAATACGTCGTGAATTAGTGTGTAATTCTGGGCGTCTTTCGTGAGTCTTTTGGCTTCCTTTCTTTCGGCGGGTAGAGTTCCCGACTTCAGGTAGCTGAGTATGGGGGTCATCCATCCTTGCTGCTGGTCTGATATATTTAGCGTTTCTTCCTCTCTTAGCACGGAGGGAGATTGTAAGGTTTCCTGGAGGAGACTTCTGTTGTTGCCTCCTGGTTTGGTGCTGGCAAGTTTTGAGAGGGCGTCTGCCCGGGCGTTTTGTTCTCGAGGTATGTGCTGGATCTGTATCTCTGGAAAGTGGCGTAATTGTGCCTGTGTTTGGTCCAGGTATTTTTTCATAGTTGGGTCTTTGGCCTGGTAGCTTCCATTTACTTGTGATGTGACGACCTGGGAGTCGCTGAAGATTGTGATTTTCCGGGCTCCGACCTCTTCGGCTAGCTTTAGACCTGCTAGTAGGGCTTCGTATTCGACTTGGTTGTTTGAAGCTTGGAACTCGAATTTTAGGGATAGTTCTATTCGCGTTCCTTGGTCGCTTTCGAGTATAACCCCGGCTCCACTTCCAGTTTTGTTTGAGGACCCGTCGACATATAGGTTCCATGAGAGTGGGGTTCCAGGGGTCTCAGTGTATTCTGCGATGAAGTCGGCTAGATACTGAGACTTTATGGCAGTCCGGGTTTCATAGTGGAGGTCGAACTCGGACAGTTCCACCGCCCATTGCAGTATTCGTCCTGCCAGGTCTGTTTTTTGGAGGATGTGTCTCATGGGTTGGTTTGTCCGGACTTTGATGGTGTGGGCTTGAAAGTAGGGACGGAGCCTCCGAGCTGTGAACACTAGGGCGTAGGCGAACTTTTCTATCTTCTGATAGTTTAATTCGGCCCCTTGTAGTGCCTTGCTTACAAAGTATATGGGGTGTTGTCCTTGGTCATTCTCTCGTATTAATGCTGAAGCGACTGCTCGATGTCCAACCGAGAGGTATAGTACGAGTTCTTCTCCCTTTAGAGGTCGGGTTAGGATTGGTGGCTGCCCGAGGAATTCCTTGAATTCTTGGAAGGCCTTTTCGCATTCTGGGGTCCATGAGAAGGGTTTCCCTTTCTTTAGGAGTGAGTAGAGAGGCAGTGACTTTATTGCTGATCCTGCCAAGAATCTTGATAGTGCGGCTAACCTTCCATTCAGTTGTTGTACTTCCTTGACACACGTCGGGCTCTTCATATTGAGTATCGCTTGGCATTTGTCCGGGTTCGCTTCGATGCCCCTTTGAGTTAGCATGAAGCCTAAGAACTTTCCGGCTTCTGCGGCGAAGGTGCACTTCGTCGGGTTAAGTCTCATGTTGTGTTTTCTGAGGGTGCCGAAGACGCTGGTGAGGTCGGTCAGTAAGTTTTTGTCCTCTTGTGTCTTTACCAGCATGTCGTCGACGTACACCTCTAGCTGTAGTCCGATGTGCTCTGAGAACACTTTGTTCATTAGCCTCTGGTAGGTTGCCCCTGCGTTCTTCAGCCCGAAGGGCATTACTACGTAGCAGTTATGAACGAGGTCTTTTCTTGGTCGGGTCCGTACATCGGGATTTGATTGTATCCCGAGTATGCGTCCATGAAGGAGAGATATCTGTAGCCTGAGGCTGCGTCTACTAAGGCGTCGATGTTGGTAGTGGATATGGGTCTTTGGGGCAGGCTTTGTTGAGATCTGTGTAATCGACGCACATCCTCCATTTTCCGTTGGGCTTTTTTACCAGGACCACGTTTGCAAGCCATAGGGGGTATTTTACTTCCCTAATGAATCCTGCATCTAGTAGTGCTTGTACTTGTTCTCCTATTGCTTGCATGCGCTCGGGTCTGAGCTTCCGACGTCTTTGTTGGACAGGTCGGGATCCCGGGTAAACTGATAGCTTATGGCACATCAGGTCGGGATTTATTCCTGGCATGTCGGAGGCTTTCCAGGCGAAGAGGTCGGAGTTTTCCTTTAAGAGGTTTACGAGTTCCTCTTTTAGGCCCGTTTTGAGGTTCGCTCCTATGTTTGTGACTTTTTCAGGTGTGTTCCCAATCTGGACTTGTTCGGTTTCTCCCTCTGGTTGTGGTCGAAGATCTTCTCGGGACTGAACTCGTCCGAGTTCTATCGTGTTGACCTCTTTCCCTTTCAGGCTCAGGCTTTCGTTATAGCATCGCCGCGCTAGTTTTTGGTCGCCTTTTAGAGTAGCGATTCCTTTTGCGGTAGGGAACTTCATACAGAGGTGTGGGGTCGAGACTATAGCCCCTAGCCTGTTTAGGGTTGGTCGCCCAATGAGGGCATTGTATGCCGAAGTGACGTCGACTATAATGTAGTCGATGCTTAATGTTTTAGATTGTTCGCCTTTTCCAAAGGTAGTGTGTAGCGAGATGTATCCTAAGGGATGGATCGGGGTATCCCCTAGCCCAAATAGGTCGGTAGGATAGGCCTTTAGTTCTTTTTCTTCAAGTCCGAGCTTGTCGAATGCCGATTTGAACAGGATATCTGCTGAGCTTCCCTGGTCAATCAGGGTTCGATGTAAGTTGGCATTTGCTAGGATAATGGTGACTACCATCGGATCGTCGTGCCCGGGAATTATCCTTTGAGCATCTTCTCGGGTAAATGAGATAGTAGGTAGCTCGGGCAGGGGACTGTCTTCTCGGACATGATAGACTTCCTTGAGGTGTCTTTTTCGCGAGGATCTAGATGTTCCTCCGCCTGCAAAACCTCCATTTATCATGTGAACGTGTCTATCAGGAGTTCGTGGGTTTTGTTCGGCCCGACCTTCGTTATCTCCCCGCCTTCTCTTCCTGGTTTCTTCTCCTTTCTCTGCTATGTATTTGTCAAGTTTTCCTTCTCTGGCCAGCTTTTCTATGACATTTTTTAGGTCGTAGCAGTCGTTAGTAGAATGTCCGTAGAGTTTGTGATATTCACAGTATTCGGACCGATCTCTTCCCGCTCTCTTGTGTTTTAGCGGTCGGGGCGGTGGGATCTTTTCGGTGTGGCATACTTCTCTATAGACATCTACCAGGGAGACTCGGAGGGGGTGTAGTTGTGGTACTTCCGGGGCTTGTCTGAGTTGGATTCTTCTTTCTTTTTCTGTTCCCGATCTCGATCTCGGAGTGGGTAGGTTGCTTCCTTCCTAGAAGAGTCTCTTAGCTGGGAGGTTTCCTCCATGTTGATATATTTTTCTGCCCGCTCCTGCACCTCGTATAAGGAGGTCGGGTATCGTTTGGATAGGGATTGGCTAAACGGTCCCTCTTTTAGACCGTTTGCTAGTCCCATGATGGCTGCTTCAGTGGGCAAGTGTTGTATGTCCAGGCAGGCTTTGTTGAATCGCTCCATGTATTCTCGGAGAGTTTCTTGGTTACCCTGTTTGATCCCGAGTAGACTGGGGGCATGTTTTGCCTTGTCCTTTTGAATAGAGAACCTTGTTAGGAATTTTTTGGCTAGGTCTTCGAAGCTGGTGATTGATCTTGGTGGCAGGTTGTCGAACCACTTCATGGCCGACTTGGTGAGAGTGGTGGGGAAGGCTTTGCACCGAATTGCGTCGGAGGCGTCGACTAGGTACATTCTGCTCCTGAAGTTGCTGAGGTGGTGGCTTGGATCGGTGGTGCCGTCGTAGAGATCCATGTCGGGTGGTTTGAAGTTTCGCGGTACCTTCTCCTTCATGATCTCTTGCGTGAAGGGATCATGGTTGCCTTCGGGGGTGGTGCCGCGTTCTGTCCGGTCTTTCAGATTGGCCTCTATTTTCCGCAGTTTTTCTTCTAATTCTCTGCGCTTTCGAGTCTCCCTTCTCAGATCTTGTTCAGTTTCTTTCTGCTTCTTTATGTCCTCCTCAAGTTGTTTCAGCCGGTGTTGTTGTTCCCGGACTGTTTCCAGGATTTCCGAGCTCTTCCCTTTTTCGGGATTCGGTGGGTCTTTGTTTGGGAGTGATGTCTTTGGGCGATTCTGTTTGTTTCCTCCTGGAGTGCGTGGTGATAGAGGGCTGTCCGGTCGTTCTCCGGTGTCAATTTCTTCCTCTTGTTCAGACGCAGCGCGATCATTGTTGTGAGGGTCGTCCGCCATGATAGAGGGATGACTTCCAGGGTCCCCGGCAACGGCGCCAATGTTCCGAGGGTTACCTGAAACGTGTAGCTCGGTCGTCTGGAGATGCCCGAGGTGGGGGTCAGGGACCCGAGCTTGATGTGTTGACGGTTGGTGGTTGTACCTGCAATGACACTCCGATGCTTAAGTTAGCATGGGTCCAAGCAGATATGTGTAGAATGTGGAATGTCTGTCATACCTGGGTGCTCCAGTGTATTTATAGTAGTTGGCTGTGATCTTCCCTGGATAAGATATTCTTATCTTATCTTATCTTTCGGGAGTTTTATCCCTATCTTTGTGGAACCGCCTTTGCTAGGCCTTTTCGGCCTTTAGGTTTTGGGCTGCGTTCCTTTTGATGGGCCTTCTTAGCTTTACTGTCCGAGGTCCGACCTTTAGGCGTGGGCCTTAGGACGAGGTCGGACCTTTCATGGATTTACCGAGTTGGGGGAGCCCGGTCAGGGTATGAACAGCATCCAAGGCCGGAGAAACCTCTAGAAAGAGGAAAGGGAAGGCAAAAGCTTCCACCTCCGAGTCATGGGAGATGGAAAGATTCATCTCAAGGGTGCATCAAGACCACTTCTATGAAGTTGTGGCCATGAAGAAGGTGATCCTCGAGGTCCCTTTCAAACTCAAAAAGAGTGAATATCCGGAGATCCGACATGAGATCCGAAGAAGAGGTTGGGAAGTTCTTACCAACCCCATTCAACAAGTCGGAATCTTAATGGTTCAAGAGTTCTATGCCAATGCATGGATCACCAAGAACCATGATCAAAGTGTGAACCCGAACCCAAAGAATTGGCTTACAATGGTTCGGGGGAAATACTTAGATTTTAGTCCGAAAAATGTAAGGTTGGCATTCAACTTGTCCATGATGCAAGGAGATGAACACCCTTACACTAGAAGGGTCAACTTTGATCAAAGGTTGGACCAAGTCCTCATAGACATTTGTGAAGAGGGCGCTCAATGGAAGAGAGATTCAAGAAGGAAGCCGGTTCAACTGAGAAGGCATGACCTCAAGCCCGTGGCTAGGGGATGGTTAGAGTTTATCCAACGCTCAATCATTCCCACTAGCAACCGGTCCGAAGTTACTATAGACCAGGCCATCATGATTCATAGCATCATGATTGGAGAGGAAGTAGAAGTTCATGAGGTTATAGCCCAAGAACTTTATAAGGTGGCGGACAAGTCCTCTACCTTGGTAAGGTTAGCCTTTCCTCATTTCATTTGTCACCTCTGTTATTCAGTTGGGATTGACATAGAGGGAGACATCCCCATTGATGAGGACAAGCCCATCACTAAGAAAAGGATGGAGCAAACAAGAGATCCCACTCATCATGAAATCCCTGAGATGCCTCAAGGGATGCACTTTCCTCCACAAAACTATTGGGAGCAAATCAACACCTCCCTAGGAGAATTGAGTTCCAACATGGGACAACTAAGGGTGGAGCACCAAGAACATTCCATCCCCCTCCATGAAATTAGAGAAGATCAAAGAATCATGAGAGAGGAGCAACAAAGGCAAGGAAGAGACATTGAGGAGCTCAAGCACTCCATAAGATCTTCAAGAGGAAGAACAAGCCGCCATCACTAAGGTGGACCCGTTCTTTAATTTCCTTGTTCTTTATTTTCCTGTTTTTCGAATTTTCATGCTTATGTTATCTATGTTTGTGTCTTATGATCATTAGTGTCTTAGTGTCTATGCCTTAAAGTTATGAATGTCCTATGAATCCATCACCTTTCTTGAATGAAAAATGTTCTTAATTGAAAAAGAGAAGAATTGCATGAATTTTGAATTTTATAACAGATTAATTATTTTGATGTGGTGGCAATACTTTGACTTCTGAATGTATGCTTGAACAGTGCATATGTCTTTTGAATTTGTTGTTCATGAATGTTGGCTCTAGAAAGAATGATGAAAAAGGAGACATATTACTCAGGATCTGAAAAATCATAAAAATGATTCTTGAAGTAAGAAAAAGCAGTGAATTCAAAAAAAAAAAGAGAGTATATGCGAAAAAAAAGAGAAAAAAAATAATGATGAAGTTGTGATCCAAGGCAAAAAGAGTGTGCTTAAGAACCCTGGACACCTCTAATTGGGGACTCTAGTAAAGCTGAGTCACAATCTGAAAAGGTTCACCCAGTTATGTGTCTGTGGCATGTATGTATCCGGTGGTAATACTGGAAGACAGAGTGCTTTGGGCCACGGCCAAGACTCATAAAAGTAGCTGTGTTCAAGAATCATCATACTTAACAAGGAGAATCAATAACACTATCTGGATTCTGAGTTCCTATAGAAGCCAATCATTCTGAATTTCAAAGGATAGAGTGAGATGCCAAAACTATTCAGAGGCAAAAAGCTAAAAGTCCCGCTCATCTAATTAATACTGATCTTCATAGATGTTTTTGGAATTCATTGCATATTCTCTTCTTTTTATCTTATTTGATTTTCAGTTGCTTGGGGACAAGCAACAATTTAAGTTTGGTGTTGTGATGAGCGGATAATTTATACGCTTTTTGGTATTGTTTTTAGTATGTTTTTAGTATGTTTTAGTTACTTTTTATTATATTTTTATTAGTTTTTAGTTAAAATTCACTTTTCTGGACTTTACTATGAGTTTGTGTATTTTTCTGTGATTTCAGGTATTTTCTGACTGAAATTGAGAGACCTGAGCAAAAATCTGATTCAGAGGCTGAAAAGGACTGTAGATGCTGTTGGATTCTGACCTCCCTGCACTTGAAGTGAATTTTCTGGAGCTACAGAAGCCCAATTGGTGCGCTTTCAACTGCGTTGAAAAGTAGACATCCTGGGCTTTCCAGCAATGTATAATAATCCATACTTTGCTCGAGATTTGATGGCCCAAACCGGCGTTCCAAATAAGCACAAAACTGCCCGGCGTTAAACGCCGGAACTGGCACAAGAATGGGAGTTAAACGCCCAAACTGGCACAAAAGCTGGCGTTTAACTCCAAGAAAAGTCTCTACACATGAAAGCTTCAATGCTCAGCCCAAGTACACACCAAGTGGGCCCAGAAGTGGATTTGTCATTTACTCATTTCTGTAAACCCTAGGCTACTAGTTCTCTACAAATAGGACCTTTTGCTATTGTGTTTTCATCTTTGGACATCTAGTTCTTAGATCAGGTCTTTCGATCTTTAAATCTTTTGATCATGTTTTTATGATTGAACCCTCTTTGGGAGGCTGGCCATTCGGCCATGCCTAGACCTTGTTCTTATGTATTTTCAACGGTGGAGTTTCTACACACCATAGATTAAGGTGTGGAGCTCTGCTGTACCTCGAGTATTAATGCAATTACTATTGTTCTTCTATTCAATTCAGCTTATTCTTGTTCTAAGATATTCATTCGCACCCAAGAACATGATGAATGTGATGATTATGTGACGCTCATCACCATTCTCACTTATGAACGAGTGCCTGACAACCACCTCCGTTCTACAAGCAAACAAGGCTTGAATGTATATCTCTTGGATCCCTTAATCGGAATCTTCGTGGTATAAGCTAGAATTGATGGCGGCATTCAAGAGAATCCGGAAGGTCTAAACCTTGTCTGTGGTATTCTAAGTAGGATTCAATGATTGAATGACTGTGACGAGCTTCAAACTCCTGAAGGCTGGGCGTTAGTGATACACGCAAAAGAATCACTGGATTCTATTCCAACCTGATTGAGAACTGACAGATGATTAGCCGTGCTGTGACAGAGCGCGTTGAACATTTTCACTGAGAGGACGGGATTGTAGCCACTGACAACGGTGATGCCCAACATACAGCTTGCCATGGAAAGGAGTAAGAAGGATTAGATGAAGACAGCAGGAAAGCAGAGAGACGGAAGGGACAAAGCATCTCCATACGCTTATCTAAAATTCTCACCAATGAATTACATAAGTATCTATATCTTTATCTTTATGTTTTATTCATATATCATCCATAATCATTTGAATCTGCCTGACTGAGATTTACAAGGTGACCATAGCTTGCTTCATACCAACAATCTCCGTGGGATCGACCCTTACTCGCGTAAGGTTTATTACTTGGACGACCCAGTGCACTTCCTGGTTAGTTGTGCAAAGTTGTGAAATTATGTTTAGACCATGGTATTGAGCACCAAGTTTTTGGAGCCATTACCGGGAATTTTTTGAGTTGTGAAAAGTAGAGATCACAATTTCGTGCACCAGGTATCCTAAGATTGATGATTTTTCTGCAGTTGGTTATTGTGATGCAGATCTTACTGGTGATAGATTTGATAGATGGAGCACATCAGGCTTATGTTGCTTCCTTGGAAAGTCTTTGAATGTTTGGTCAAGTAAGAAGCAATCAACAGTGGCTTGATCCACTGTAGAGGCTAAGTATATAGCTGCTTCTTCTTATTGTTCTCATCTTATGTGGTTAAAAACACAGCTTGCTGATTACAAATTAAATGCTGAAAATATTTCCTTGTTGTGTGATAATATGAGTGCATTTAATATTTCTAAAAATCCAGTTTTACACTTAGGACTAAGCATATTGAAGTGAGATTTCACTCAATAAGTGAACATGTTCAAAAGGTGGATATTAGCATTCAATTTGTTAAATCAGAGGAGCAATTAGTTGATATTTTCACTAAACCACTAGCTGAGGATAGATTTTGCATGCTTAGGACTAGTCTAAGGATTTTAAGCTATGATTCATTGTTTGAAAGTTGCTTATGTGTTTGTTAGAGTTTTTGTCTCATAAATAGGTATGAGACAATTCTGGGCAAATAAAGAACCTTCTCTCTAAACAGCGTTCTCTGGCCTTATTGCATGTGCTGAATCATCTAGGCCTATCTTTAATTTCAGATTCTGGGTGGTCCATACATGTTTTCTTAAGATGAACCACCTCTAGGCCCAAATGTGTAAGAACTGCAACTAATCAATCGGTTAATTAAGTGATTATAATACTCAAATTAGATTCCAAAAAGTTAGAGAGAGAATTTGAGGATTTAAAGGTGATTTTTGGACTTAGTAGGTCTTTCTGAGTCAGAAAATATATTTTCTGTTAAAAACCGTAAAGACCTGCGAATCGGCAGTTGAACCGGTTGAACCGGTTCAAGTCTGCCGATGCTGCGCGAGAAAAAGTGAAAACAGTAAAAAACCTGAGAAAAATATTAGAAATGGAAAACCAGGCGTTAATTTTAAAGGTTTGGCCCAAAGTTAGGCCAAACGAGCTAAAAACGCTAACGGGTTGGACCGGGCCCAAGTTGGGCCCAAGCCCAACATATACAAGGGCTCAATAATGAACCCTTACCCTCTCACAAACACACACACATCAGAAATTCTAAGAGGGAAGGGAGAAGAGATCGAGCACTATTCATCATCATCTTCTCAAGCTCATATCTTGAGCTACAGAGATCCGATCGTCGCACCGTTTGCGGCTACGCATTCCTTGTTAAGAACTCTACAAAACCCATATAAAAAACTGGTAAGGAAAGATCGAATCCCTCTCAGTTCTTCTCTTCAAATTTTTGAGTTCCTAGGGCTTGGGATTAAGTGAGTTTTTGTGATTTTGGATGTTTAGGTTCATTCTAATCCTTGCTTAGCATTGTGTTTTGGCTTCTAAAGCTATTGGAAAAGGTAAGAGACATTGAACGCTTTTGAAAATTTTATTTATGATAAGTCCTAGGTTGATTTGTGATGATTTATATATGTATAGCTTGATTTTTGTGAGTTTGGGAGCTATTGGAACTTGTTGGTAGCTTTGATTATGTTGGAAAGCTTGTTGGTGATCTTTGTGGTGCTCACTTTGAGTTTTGGGACATATTGAGAATTGACCAAGGTATGGGTTCAGTTTTCTCTATGTAGTATATAATATTCATGGACATTTAGCCTAGTAACCCATAGGATAGGTTTGGATTTGAATGGTTGATGAGTTGTTGAATGTTGTTGTATGATGATTTAAGATGAATTAATGATTATTTAGTTTGATTTTGATGATTGGTTATGATATGATGAGGAGGAATGATTTGTGAAGCTGAGAAGTGAATTGTGTTGATATATGTGATATTGATGTTGATGAATTGATAATGTAGTTGGAAAAATGTTAATAAGGTTTGATTATAATGTGATATATTGATGTTGAGGTTGAGGATGAGGATAGGTGAAGTAAAATGTGGTAAGTCTGGTGTAATATGACATAGAGGGTTGATTTTGATGAGAATTGGAGTTTGGAATGGTTTGGTTTAGTTTCAGTTGTGTTTTACAAAGAAATTGTGGAAATTGTGATTTTGGGTAAAAGTTGGTTTTTGGTGAACTTTGTCTGATAATAAATTTTGCCTCGATTTTTAAAATTGGTTGAAATTTATTTAGAAGTAAAGTTCATTGAAAACCCTTTAAATTGATATAAAGTTTGCAAAATTTGGAATTTTGTAGAGGAAGTTATGATCATTCAAGGTTGGTGTTAAAAATCTGAAATTTTGTAGAGTTGCAGAATTTTGTGATTTCTGATATGTGTGCACGCACAGTCTTGTGCGTACGCACACCTCTGTAAAAATTTTAACCTGTGCGCACGCACAGACCTGTGCGTACGCACGCGCAGAGGTAGACAGTCTGCTTGCAGCATTAGCACAGCTTGTGCGTGCACACAACAATGAGAAATTGCAACCTGTGCGTACGCACAGTCCTGTGCGCACGCACACGTTGGGAAGGCCAGTCTGTTGGGGGTGCTGGCATAGGTTGTGCAAGCGAACAGACTTTGTGAATTTTGGCACCTGTGCGTACATACACCCCTATGCGTACACACACGTTTTAAAACTCTCCAGAGTGTGCGTATACACACCCCTGTGCGTATGCACACGCCCTATTTCTCAAATTTTTCTTTGTTTTCAACTATTCTACCTTCCCAACAAGGTTGTAAGCTTCTGTAACACCATTTTAAGACTCTTAGGCCTAGTTTTGGATATTTAATACATGGGAAAGGATTTAAGGGTTTTAAATGATATTATTTTGGAAACTTAGAAAACGGAGGCCTAGGTTTCTGGCATTCTGAGGATGGTTCGATGGTATGTGATGAATGTTGATATATGAGATGGGCACTGAGGGACCATTGAGTTCGTAATGGAAATGTAAATTGGCAGTGGTTGAGATGAGTCGAGGACTTGAATGTGTGATGAAGAATTACTGATGTGTTAAAAATGTTTTCTGAAATACCATTGTACTACTGTTTTATGATTATGAGACGCTATGCGCCCAGCAGGGACGGCGGATGGATCCTGCCTGTTGAGGTAGCGGCGGCGGCGTAAGGGTGGTGGTTCGTCCCGCTTGCATTGAGATGTGAGGTTCGTGGCAAGAGTATCCCGCTTGCATCCCTTTGGATCAATAGAGTGTGCAGGCGCAAAATCCTGGACAGTGATCCGAGCACTATATCTCGGGGGTTCCCATATGATGATTCCAAAGGGCGACATCTCCATGGAGATGTGTCGGGTTGGCAGTTGAATCGACAATGTGATATCACAGCCAATAAGGCAGGCGTTCATCATGTGCATTTTCTATCTACTTGTTTGCTTTGCCGACTTGTAATTGCTTGCCTAATTATATAACATGCCTAATTGCTATTTGAATTACTTGCTTTATATGCTTCTACTTGTGACTTACTTGCATTGTGTATAATTGTGATTTTCTACTGGGAATGAGGAGGTTCGGAAGGCGGTGGCGATGGGATCGCATGGAGGATAGGTTGGTGAAGGCTGTGGAACAACAGTGTTTGGTTAGAATAGAACTCCCCTAAGATATAGTACCCTGTTAATTTATGATTAAGGCTTTATATAATTATGCTTATTTGTTTTAGAATGCTTTAAGTTTGAATTCTTGTGATGGATATGGAGTCTAGGATTGCCTTTGGTGTCCCGGGGTCTTATATCCTACATCACTGGGCATTGTTACCATACTGAGAACCTCCGGTTCTCATACCATATTTCTGTTATATTTTTCAGATGCAGGTGACAACCCACCTCGGCGAGTTGTTTGGTTGGTGACAGGAGCGGAGGATCCGAATACCTTTTGAGTCTCTTTTGATTTATTTTGTATATGTCTCTGACTTTTGTATTTTGCTTTGCCTAGAGGCTTGTGTATGAGAGAACAAAATTTGTATAAGCTGTTTTTACTGTCAGGTTTCTGTTTATCTGTATATACAGCTAGCCGGCTTAAACTCTGCAAGCCGTAGCTAGATTATTATGATATTATACTCCTTATCTTTTGTTATATCACATCTGTTTCTTGTGCTGTAAGTCAGTAGTTTCGATAGTACGTTTTGTGCTTTTCAAATCCTGTTTTTGAGCTATATTCTTCATCGGGCTTCTAGCTTATACTATTCTTTCTATATATATTATATATACGATTTTAGAACTATCGTAATCCTTGATTAATGTTTGCTTTACGACGCGAGGTAAAGCTTAGGCTAATTAGGGTGTTACAAAATGAGTGTTACATCATACATGTGTTTCATTTTATTTTAATTTGTTCTTTTTGTCCTTTAGTAAAAAGTTTTCAAATTTAAAATTACTTTTTGTTTTAATTTTTTAATAAAATAAAATTATTTTTTCTTTGTGATGTCAAGTATTTTTGGTTGATTTACCAAATCTGAAAAAGAAAGATTTTTCTTTTGTTGAAAATTTGGAATTTCTGAACTGAAATCTTCTCTTTAACATCAAAAAGCCTGTTTACCCACTTTTGGTCAAAGAGTTTTATGCTAACATGACTTATCATGAGGGTAGTGTGCATTCTTATGTTCAGGGCCGAGACATTATGTTAAACAATGAAACAATTAGTGATTCATTGAAATACACTGATGATGGGGCTTGTGCATATACTTCTGTTAAGTGGGATGAAGGAGTTGGTATCTCTTTCAATGATGCTCTGGCTCATATTTGTGAACATGTTTCTCTGATTGATGGCATCATCCCTACTCATAAAGCCCTGGGTTATGAACGTGCTCAGTTGCACCGTATTGTAAATCACATGATACTTCCTCAGAGCGGTTCATATCAAAGGGTATCTTACACTGACACTCTTGTTTTGTATGCCCTGCTCACTAAAACAAAAATCTTCTTTACTTATTTGATGGTAAGATACATGTTTGATTCTGGTAGAAGTGAGAAAGACAAAGCCTTTCCTTATGGCATGTTTCTAACTTGTATTTTTGAGCATTTTGGTGTTGATTTGTCCAATGAGGATTAAGAAAATAGACATTCATATCTAAAGGGAGGTGGATCAGTGAAACAGCAAAAGCGACCTACTCGCTCTGAAAGGGTGGTTCTAGATGATGATAAATATGATGATTTTATTCTTGAGGATTCTTCTCCTCCTTCCAGCGAGGGCACCTCAATCTCCAATGGACAAAAATCTGCTTTGTTTAATGTTGTTAAAGATGTGGCCCAAGAGTTTGTCTCCTAATCAAATCATATGATTGCTATGAGCAGAGAATATAGGAAGCTAGCTAGCAAGCATGAGAATTTTCTCAAAAAATCCAGAGATAGAGTGGCTGTCTTTATGAAGTTCATTGAGAATCTCCAAGAGAATGACGATGCTGCCACTGATTCTGAAGAAGATGCTGGTTCTGAAGAGGATGGTTCAGATGACTGTAAGACTTTACTTAATTTTAGTTATTCACTTGTTTTGGACTTTGAACTAACATTTTGTTGCAGGTTTTAGTTCTTTTTGTTCCACCTTTGATAACAAAAGGGGGAGTAGTAGAATTTGAAATTTTGCTACTGCTGTATTTTTTTTGGCATGTGAATGTGAATTTATTTTACATGATTTGTTGTTCTGCTTTGCCATTGCTAGTCTTGATGCTCTGTTTTGGTTAAAGTTTGAGCTGGATATTTGTTATAATTGCTGATTTGTTTTGACTCAGTTTTGGGCTAAACAAATCCACTTAGCCATGTTTTATGAGATGTTATAACTGTTTGAAACTATTACTATTTGCTGCATCCTTGGATAGTATATAGCATTTTTTCGGTTCCAAATAAGTATATGCAAACAGGAATGAAAAGAAGAGCTTAAATCCAGGGGGAGCATTTCTTGAAAAAGAACGGGGGAGCAACACAAAAGCAAGTAACATCATTCAAAGGGAAGTTTCTTAACTTTATTCAAATTCAATTCCTTTTAATTAATGTTTTAATTATGTTTGTCATCAAGGGGGAGATTGTTGAGTTAAGAAATTAACTAACATAATTGATGATGACAAACATTAATTTTATTGGGCCAACTACCCAATTAGTTTTGATGATTTTGTTTTAAGTGATGCAGGCTAAATTTCAATAATGCAACAGCCCAAATAAATTGAACAAAAATCTGAAGCTTTCATAGTGTGATACACATTCAAATAAAGCCCAAATTAATTTAGAACAAAGAAATATTATTGCAGCAGCCCAATATGATGGAAATTAAATCAGAAACAAAATGGGCAATAAAGCACTAAAAGCCCAAAGGTGTTAAGCAAAGAAATCACTTGGGCTGAAGAAGAAGAAAGCCAACCCAAGTCTAAGTTGACTCTATCAAGCTTCTCATCCAAGATTGAAGACTTCCCTATCTCTATTTGTTTCGGTCAGCATCAGAACAAAAGAGAGAGAGCTTCGTTTCTTGTTCATTTCATCAAAGAAGAAAGAAAGAGAAAGCTTAATCAAAGAAAGCAAAGGTCTAATCACCCAAATCAAACCCATCAAGTTGAGTCAAAAGTTAAATGTGATTTATTTCCATTTGCATGCATATTAATTTCTTCACTTCTTCTCCAACTTTCTGCAATACCATTTTTGGTTAAATGAAGAAAGAAGTCTTTGATCTCTGCTACTGTAAATCAATGGTTCATAAAGATTCTTGGACCCAAAGCACATTATTAATAGTTCGGATTTGGGTTTACCACTGAACAACTTTCTCTTTGCTACTCAAATGTCTTCGATCAAGCAATAAGGGTCTGTTCCAAAATCTATAATTTAGGGATTAATGGAAGATAGTGAAAGGCTAACTTGGCAGCACACAGCTCGAGAAGTTGACTTAGGAGAGAGCAACTCAGTAACATGCAAGGAGATATAAAAGACAAATTTTCATGATTCTGAAGCTAAAGAGAGATAACCAGTGTTTTGAGGTGTATGTTCTGAGAAGAGTTCTCTGAAGAAGTTCATCAACTTGGACAGTGCTTCCTAGTCAAAAGGGGCATTCTTCCAGAATGAGGAATTAAGTCAGAGGCAAGCAAATATGGTTCATCACATAGCAAAGAAACTGTTGAAGCATCAATCTCCTTCATGTTTTACAAATTGTAATTTTCTTTTCAATGTTTATCTTTCTGTAATTTCTTGAGGTAAAAGGCTGAATGAGAGAGTCATTGAAAGAGCCTAAGAGTGGAAAGAGGCAAAGAGATACACATGAGTGAAAAGCCTAGAGTGATTTCAGATTTCTTTGGGTTGATTCTGTGTCTTGTATCTTGTACTTGTGAGGTACCCCTTTCTTAGTTGGGTTAGCACTAAGAGTGAAGAGTTAGGTATTAGCATAGCCAAAGTCAAATTAGGTTAGAACTTGAGAGTAAATCCTGGATGTAGGTTGCGTTGCACAAGGCAACCGAACCAGGATACATGATGGTGTCAGCTTCTCTCTTCCCTGTTCGGTTTTGTTTTCTGATATTCATGAGACAAAATGAAATTGTCTCATAAATTTTTCGCTGCTGAGTTCAAATAGATTCAGATTGAAAGTTTGTTTTAAAAGGATTATTTCATTAACTTAAAGAAGGTCATAGATTCAACCCCTCTTCTTTAAGCTTTCCACAACCTTCAAAAGATTATATGAATATAAAACACAAAATATATAAAGTACACCAACCAAACATATATATAATTTTATTTTTGATTTCTCCATGGTTAGGAGTGGTCGTTAGTTCAATGCCTACATCATACAAAACAGAAACAAAGATGGTTTTAAGTGAAAAAATAATTGGTTAAACTTGATGCTTAACTTAAACATGTTTGATGCTAGTAGACTAGATATCAATCATGTGCTTTTTGGTGAATTTATAAGCAGTCATTCCAACAAGTTAAAATCTATTTCTGATAATTTAGTACTTCATGTTTCAGGCTCATAGAATTAGAAACTATCAACTAAAGAAATTATTCACATCAAATACTCAAATTTATCCATCAATACATCGTATTCTTAGAAGTATTACACAACAGAGTTCGTAATTAGAGAGAAATATACCTTTAATGGCTTCTAAATCATGGAAAACTATAAAATACTTTGAAAGAGAGTAAATCTGTAATAAAAACAATGACTCATGTTATTGAGGATCAACTGAAAAGCATGCATTTAAAATAATCAGCATTCTAGAATTTTCTAGTTTGGGCAGACAAACCATTATTCTTCAATATTATTAGTTCACACAAATATAAGCACAAAGAAATGAAAATAAATATTGAAAATTATCACACATAGTTTCTTCAAAATCATTTTCATCAAATCAACAAGATGCACCTTCTAGGACAAATATTAGACAGAAAATGAAGTGCTTTTCCTCAAATCAGTTTTCAAGATTCATGCACTCACACAATCCACAGATTATGGTTTCTTGTAGTATTTGTAGTTAAAAGGAGATAGAGACAAGCTTCAAAGATATAAAGATATGACAGAAATTTCCATACACATAGAAAATGGAGGCTTAATCCTTTGTATAAAACAAATATATGGCAATAGCGAACAACAAAAAATTTAAGCAACTTTCTTAAAGATATTCCTAACTAACAAGGTGCAAATTCAAAATGAAACTCCTTTTGTACTCTTGCCTTCTTTCTTCTACTTCTTTTTTTTATTAATTACTACAAGCAAGTGGGTTACAGTCCTAAAAATTGACCAACAATGATATTCACAAGAGTGCTTCAAATGCAATCAAACTTGAACCGTGGAACAAAATGTGCTTTCTTTGCAATTTCGTTACAAAAAAGTTTCACCAATTTCCATTTGATAATCACAAAAAGATTTATAAATACAACAATAATCACACATTTCATAAAAAAATTTAATAAATAATTTAATAAAGTTATAATAATACCACAAATAACAAAAAAATTATAAAAAAAAGTTGAATGGAAATTTATCTGTGGTGGTGGGGGCGTGGAAAGTGGCAAGGCGGTGGTGAATAGGGTAAGGAGTAAAATCCATTTAGTAAAATAGGGTTTAGGATTTTTTTTTGCAAAAAATAAACAAAATGGAGAAACTGCTTATCTCTAACGTGGTGTGGATCCTGGCGGCAATGACACAGTGGCGGTGGTAGGGTGGAGACGCGACAGAGTTAGGCTCCTAGACCCCACAGCATTGCCGGCCACCTTTTACGATGTGGCAGCGACGGAAGAGGATTTCGACAACCACCAATGTAGGGGAGAGGGAGAGAGAGAGAGAGAGAGAGAGAGAGAGAGAGAGAGAGAGAGAGAGAGAGAGAGAGAGAGAGAGAGAGAGAGAGAGAGAGAGAGAGAGAGAGAGAGAGAGAGAGAGAGAGAGAGAGAGAGAGAGAGAGAGAGAGAGAGAGAGAGAGTGTTTTAAATTTATCCCAAATTTACCATCGAATTTATTGGCAAAAAACTCCAACAGTAAAGATATGACGCTTACCAAAATGACGCATTTTATTTTTTGGTGTTACTATCGAATTTGTTTGCCGATAAATCTGACGATATTGTTGGCGCCATAAATTCTCAACTTGCGCAAAAATTTACTGTTAGATTTTGGACGGACGGTAATATTTTGTCTAGACAAAATATCATACCAATTCTACATATACTTCGACGGTAAATTAGCAAAAACGTCCCATGCAAAATCTGACAGTAATCAGTGAATTTTATGTAGTGTAAATTTTGCTCAAATTAGTTGCCTTCTTCCTTAGATGAATTCTTAGTATATAGCTTTTCAAACAGGACTTGATATCATTTTTAATGATATTCTTCTTCTTATTGTTGTTTTACACAATACAAACTCGCTAATTTGGTCATCTTTAATTGACTCAACAATAATATATATATATATATATATATATATATATATATATATATATATATATATATTATATTTATTGTGGTGGATCTAGGTCGAATATTGTCTAAAAAAATTTTGAAAGGCAAGTTATCTCAAAAGAGAAATTTTTGGAGGTCAGCAACTTTTAGTATTTTGGCCATCATTTGTCCAACCCAAAATTCTAAATGATCATTTTACTGATTCATGTATGCAAATTTTGAAAAACATGGATATAAACTGTATTGATTCATGAGTGCAAACTGTATTGGTTCATGTGTATAAAATTCTAATATATATATATGTAAATTATATACTATTTGTGTGTAAAATATCTGAAAATATGGGTGCAAATTATTATTGGATAAGTGCTGGCCAAAAATGATAATATTTGCTGGCCATGTAGCATTGTTTATCTCAAAATGTTTCAAAAACAAACCTACTTAGGTTGATCTAGTGGTTAGTTTACTAGCTCCTTTAAGCAAATATCAGGAAATTTAAATCTCGCCTTATATATAAAATTCCTCTAGGGGTGGCAATACGACAGGTAAGGATGGATTTTTGCCCTACCCGATCTCGTCCAGCCCTATAATAATTAGCATAGAACTTGCCCCGCTCTTATTTGTGAATAGTAAAAAATTGAATCCTAATCTGTCTCCGCGAGTACCCACTCCGCCTCTATCGGCCCCTATAATTATTAAAATACAACAAATAAAATTAAATTTCAAAATTTACATAACTACCATCAAATACATAATATAAATTAAAGTAAAACTTAAAAATTATACAATATTATTAATAATTTTATTAATTATTTTATATATATACTGGGACAGGTATTTCCTAAATCCGACCCCATCCCTCCCTCGTTTAAAACTCCACCCTGCCAAAAACTTGTCCTGCACCGGATTGGGTAATTATCCGTCCTGATCGGGTAGGGGTAGAATAGGTACCGGTGGGTCTGGATAGTGTTGCCATTTTTAAGTCATTCATTAGCTAGTAACAAATCTTTAAATGGAGTTTTAACTTGTGATAAATTAGTCATTGACGTACTAAATTGAAAGATACCATGAAAAACAAAAAAAAAATTTAAAAAACAAAATAGTAAGTTAGGGTTGAGGAGACAAAGAGAGACAAGATTCAATTTCTTCAAGAGATTTTTTTCTATAAATAGGTCAATGAATTTGGAGTTAGGTAAGCTTCCATGGTGTCACAAGGTGCACATATACTTTGCAAAGTTTCAATCACATTGATGCACAAAAATATGTGTTGTAACTCCATGTAAGAGTTTTGGAGCTCAAGTTTGAATACTTTTCTTCCTTATGCACTTTGTCATTTCTATTTTTCTTTTTCTAAATTTTTATTTCTTGTCATCTTTATTATTTTTTCATTTACGACATTTGTTTCAAGGTTATATATCTTTTTGCCATTGTTATCCATTAAGAACTTGCCAAGCTTCTTTTTTTTTTATTAATATATGTAGCACTCTCACTAGCTAACAGAATACCATGTTCGAATTATAATATCGCTGATGGCAAGTACATTACTGTTACTTACTTATATAACTTCATAATATAGGAGCCTTAACATAATTATCCTAGTGACCTTTCTTCAAAAAGCAGTATAGTTTTTTTTTTTTTAATTTAAGAGATACATGAATTGAAATTAAATTACATACAATCACATTAAAAATGAATCATACAAATATACACATACATAAATATTTTCACATCACTATTAATACATTTCATTCATAAGAGTCCTTTTAAAAATAATATAAATACATATACAACATAATTATAACTTCTGCCCCTCTTTAAAAGAAATAGAATCATAAATAACTCAAGAAAGGGAAAATTTTCGAAGGTTAAAAACTGAATCTGCAAGGAACATTTGCTTATCTCAATTGTTCTCCTTTTTATCCATCCTTTAAAAAATGTGAGAGTATAACAGGGTGAGAACCAAAGATAGAAATAGGGAATGAGAATGTCGCAAAAAATAATAGAAATAGGTATAAGTAATAAATGTGCAAATCAGGAATAGTTATCTTTATATGCAGGTTCTGATTGTTGAAGATAAGTTCGTTCCTATACCTCCAGGTTGTGTTGCATGCAATGATGAATTCCAGAGACCAAGGCGAATCATATTGACTAAGGTTCCAGAGCTCAGGTTAGTTTTCAATCAATCTTGAAAGTTCTATGAAAAAGAAGGAATACTTTGATTCGTTGTTGACAAAATTGTTTCATGTGTATGATAAAAGGGCAATCTTAAAGAGTGTGAAGAAGAGTTTTTTCCACTCATGGCACCTTGGACAACTGCTGCTGTCTTCAGTAATCTTCTATTGTTTCCGTTGAGTTTAAAGAATTAAACTATGATTAAAATGATGACTAAACATGATTGGGTTATTATCAAATTATTTGTGTGATTTAATTTTTTAGTGTGCAGAAAACAAAATGAATTGAGACTGGCCTAAAAAACAATGACTCAAGACATATAAAATCTGGCCCACACACACACTCAATCATGGCCTAAGATTCATTTGCCTTCACCTCAATTTTTTTCATTAGGAACAAAAGCAAGCCTCTAGCCAAATAAAAGAAAAGAAAGTAAGTGGCCCATATCCAAACAAAAGCCTAAACGGTGGCCACACACAACTCCATTCAACTTGGTGCCAAATGAATTGAATTTTATTTTATTTGAACCAATTCACATCCACCGAAACCAAAACTCTCTCTTCTATTTTCTTTCACATCATATCACTCTGAAATACGAAGAAAGGAAAAGGAAATTCTGAAACTAGGGCAAAGCGAATTTCAGACAGCAAGTTTTCGATTTCAAGCAAAAAGAGAAGGTAAAAAATGGCTATAGAAAAAGAAAAAATCACATAAAAAAGAAAATCACAAAAAAGAGATTTTTCCATTTGTGCTTCATCAAGAATTGTTGAAGAAATCCTATGTGCACAAGCACCATTTTAGAAAATGAAAAAAGTGAAGTCAATGGTGCTCTGCTGCTTATCAACGATTAAGAAACAAACTTGGAGTCAAAGCAAGATTGAAGGGCTCAGATTATGAATCAATTTGAAAAAGGATGAAAGAGAAAATTGAAGGTATGGTTTCATATTTGATTTAGTCACTACTTCTACCCTCTCTCTCCTTTGTGAACGCCGCTGCTGCCTCTGTTTATTGGGAGAAGAAAAAGCAACATGTGCTGAAGCAAGGTTTCAAGTCCTGGAAGCTTTACTCCTCTATAATAGGGGTGAACGGCCAAAGATTGGAGCAAGGAGTGAGAGCATAAAGTTTGGGTTCCTAGAGCCTGATGAACTATTCATTCTTCTCCTTCATGGTTTTCATTGAGTATATCAATTTCTCAGTTTAGTCTTTTTGTGTTTCATTGGTAAAAGGTAAATTGGTGAGGTTTGTAAGAAAAAGTCAATAAATAGAAAAAGATAGAGAGATAAACTTTGAGAAAAAATCATAAGTTATTTCATAATTCTTTGTTAGTTTTTCTATTTTGTTGTCATGATCCTGAGGGGATTCCCTTATAAGTTGGGTTAGCACTTTGCTGCTGAAAGCTATGGTGATTTTCTAGTCAAGTTCAATTTGGGTTAGAAACTAGACTTGTTCCTGATAGGATTGAGTAGATCCTAGAGAGAATTATTGTATGTAATTGTGTTGAAAAATAGTGAAATTCTGTCACTGTTGAAAAATAGTGAAATTCTACATTATACTGAGTAGCTGAACCAGTATACATATGTGTGTCATCTTCTATTCTCTTCTCTATTTCTGGTTCTGCTATATAGGAGACAAAAAATAAAGTATCTCCTGGTTCCTCTACTCAGCAACATTTCACTATTATACATCTTGCAAGTAACTCTATTTTGGCTCCTACCGCGTTAGAAGACAAAACAAAATTCTCTCCTGCTTTCAACTCACTGTATATCAACAGAACTCAAGATTAAAAGCAACACTAAAAGAAGGTCAAGATTCAACCCCCCTTCTCTTAGCCACTAATAACCATCAATTGGTATCAGAGTTTGGTCTCAAAGAGATCAAGTTTCACGGCTTGGAGGAAAGATTGTGATGGCGAACAACGCTGGTTCCAATATGGTGGCTTATGGTGCAGAATTTATAACCCACAAACTAACCGGAAAGTGCACCGGGTCGTACCAAGTAGTACCTCAAGTGAATTAGGGTCAATCCCACCAGGATTGATGGATTAAGCAACAATGGTTAAATAATTTACTTAGTTAGACATACAGAAAATGGTGTTTGAGAGTTCAAAAGCATAAATAGTAAATTCAGGAAATCAGGAAAATAAGCAGTAAACAAGATGTGAATAATATATGGAGAAATAGTTAAGGCTTCAAAGATATCTATTTTCTGGATTGACTTTTCTTAGTAACTATTTTAATCATGAAAAATTTAATTCATGGCAAACTATATGTGACTAAACCCTAATTCCTTAGACATTTTTAGTCTCCTCTAAAATTTATCAACCTCCAATTCCTTGGTCACTTAATTCTAATTAGAAAGTGAAGTTCAATTCTAGTTTATATGCCACAAAAACCCTAATTACCCAAATATAAGAGGATTATATGTCGCGTATCCTGTTAAGTCCATCTAATTAGAAATTTAAGAGAAATTGTTTTCAAGCTGTTGTTCAAGTAAAGAGCTTTTCCATGTTATACAAGAACTCAATTAGAACAAGGATCATACTTCCGTTCCACCCAAATTCATAAAATAAAGAGCAAAAATAATTCTTGAATTATAAATCAATACATGAATTAAAATAGAAAAGCAATGGTATCAATCCATACAATAGACAGAGCTCCTAACCTTAACAATAGAGGTTTAGTTGCTCATGGTTCAGAGAGAAAACTAGGATTCGTAAAAAGTGTAAAGTGCGGAATGAGGTAGAAGAGAAAGAAGAGATCCCCGAAGGGCTGATTCTTTTCCCTTTTATATCTAATCCTAATTAATTTAAAATATATTTCCTAAACTAAATAATATATTTTTCTAATTATAAATAAAATAAAAGTTTAATAAAAAATTAAATAAATTTTGCGTGCAGCCTTTGGACATGAATGGGGACTACTTGGATTATTAAGGTCCACGCTGAACTTGAGAATTCTCAAGTTCAGCGTGGATGAGAGCAGTATGCGTCCTTTGGAGTTTTGAATCCACGCTAAACATGGAAATTCTCAAGTTTAACATGGAGGAGGCAGCGCTTCCTTATTGTTTTCCTTTGAGTCCACGCTAAACTTGGATTTTCCCAAGTTCAGCGTGGGATGATGTGCGTTGGACTCCTTTGGTGCGTGGGCTCCACGCTGAACTTGAAGTTTTCAAGTTCAGCGTGAAGGAGGCCAAATCAAATGGAAGAATACACTATTACATATCGTTGGAAAGCTCTAGAAGTTAGCTTTTCAATGCCGCTGAAAGCACGTCAATTGAACCTCTGTAGCTCAAGTTATTTTTGTTTGAGTGCAATGAGGTCGGGGTTGATAGCATCATTCGCTTTCTTCCTTTTCTGCTACAAAACTCCGTCAAATCAATCCGAATGCTACCTGAAATAAACGAAAATACACACAACTCAAAGTAGCATTCATAGTGGCTAAAATATATTAAATCTTGATTAAACTCAACAATTTGAATGCAAATTCACTAGGAAAAGATAGAGAAGATGCTCACGCAACACAACACCAAACATGAATTGTTACTTGTCCTCGAGCAACCAAAACTAATATAAGCCTAGGATGTGAATTTGCATGAGAGTGAGAGTTTGATTAAACTCATGTCTCTTCTTGAAGTGGGGTTCACAATTACAATCCTGAATAGGTTTGGCATCTCACTATCCTTTAAGTTAGAAGAATGTTACTGTCATTCAGAATCAAAATTCGGATCATATTATGAATTCTCTGATCTTTATACTTCAGTTTTAATCCTTAAACACAACAAATTTACTTTAATTCTCTTTTTCTTGGTGCTTTGCACTCTGAGCCTAGCCGTGACTTTAAATATTTTGTCTCAAACTTCACTTGACACAAAAACACCACAAGCACTTGACTGGGGAACTCTCTTTAAGTTCTGATTTTTCTTTCAGTTTTTCCCAGACAGTGGTGCTCAAAGCCTTTGGCATACTCTGCTAAATGTATTTGGCCTCGACTTTAAATATTCTGTCTCAAGGATTACTTGACACAAGAACACCACAAGCATATGAATAAGAAAACAACTCTTTGAGCTTTTTATCATGTCTGACCTCCTTAATCATTGATGCTCAGAGCCTTGGACCTTGCTTTTATTTTTCTTTTGCTGTTTCTTTTGCTTCAAGGATTAAGCTTTTGTTTAATTCAGAGAATTCATAATAGTTCTCTAAATTCCTATTCTTCATGCATCAACATCCTTTGATTCAAATTCAAATATGCACTGTTCATATCATGCATTCAAAATCACAGATAATACCACCACATTTAAGTAAATAAGACTACTCTTAAATATAAACTCAATTTCTCATGCAATACATCACTTCTTTTTCTTTTCTTTTTAGATTCAAACTCAATGAGTAGTACATGAGACAATTATTTTTTTATTAAAAGCAAATAACAGAATGAAACTAAATCTAAGAACTGAAAGTACTAAAGATCATGCAGGCATTCAAAGCAACAAATAACAAAAGACAACAAATAAGAACAGAAGAGAAATAGAATGAAAGGAACTCAACCACATCAGTTATGCTGGTGGCCATCTCATTCCTCCATAAAGAACATTCATCTCCCTTTGGTGCTATTAAAAATAAACAGAAAAGGCCAAAAGCGAAGCGATAACACCAAACGTAAAAGTTTGCTTGTCCTCAAGCAAAGAAAAGATGAAAATAAGGTGTCAAAAATTCTTCTTAATTGCTCCTGTTCCTGTTCTAATCATTCTGCATGACTATAATAATTATAATGCTAAAATCAAAATAACTATAAAATTAAAAGCAAAGCAACTGCAAAACTAAGGATACTACTAGTTGGGTTGCCTCCCAACAAGCGCTTCTTTAATGTCACTAGCTTGACACTTGATTGTTGATTTTTCTTCCTCTTCTTCCAGTTGGTTAAAAGAAATGACTTCAAGGGGGGAGAGGTGAAGATTAGTGTCCCCTGATATAAATTCCTCCTAACAAGCTTTCTTTTATTGTGATTAGCTTGATTCACCTTGCTTGTTGGTGTAGAGGTTGGATTATTTTTTTCTGACCTTCTCTTTTTTATGGATATTTTCTTCTATTTCTTGGTCACAATCCCCTTTTCAGTGCTTTCCTTGGTTGCCTTCACTTCTTTGATTTTAAAATTTGGGTGTTGTATGATAGTTAGAGTGTACCCTTCAGCAAGAACTTCTTGAATTGGTGGTTTAATAAACTCACCCTCTATGCCAGTCTCTGCTTCATTAGAGTGTAGATTCCCATAATTATTTTCATCCCTTACAACCTCCTTTGTTTGTGTATCCTCCTTCTTTGTTGGTGCATATTCCTCCTTTGTTTTTGCATCTTCCTCTTCTTCCATGTGTGAGGGTGGAAAGTTCTCTAATTCACTGGAGTATGAACTCCTTTGATTAATTTCCTCACTTTCTTCCATAGGATCTTGCATTATATCTCTTGGAAAAGAATTCACTTGTTCCTCTTCCTGGGACTTGATAATCAACTGTACATATTTCTCTACATTTTTTACACTCGTCCTTATATCATGTATGAATTCTTTCATGAGAAGCTCAAGAGCTGATGGTTCTTGATATGAATAAGGAGATGGTGGCTCTTGATATGAATAAAAAGGAGATGATGGTTCTTGATAAGAGTAAAAAGAGGATGGTTCTTGGTATGAATAGGGAGATGATGGCTTTTGATATGGGTAAAAAGATGATGGTTCTTGATATGGATAGAGTGGTGGTGGTTCTTGGTATGAATAAGGAAATGGTGGCTCTTGATAGTTGGAACATGGAGCATTGAAGTTTCTTTGGTTTTGACTTTGCCAACCAAAATTTGGATAGTTCCTCCATCCATAATAATATGAATCACTACTTGGGTGTGAGTAGTAACCCATGTGATTTCTCTCCATTATTTTTTCTTAGCACAAAACATCAAACAAAATTAAACGCACCATGTGGTAAATAGGCAAGTAAAGAAGAAAGAACATAAAGAAAAATAAAAATAATAAAAAAATGAAAATAAAATAAAATATAAAAGAAAACGAAACAAAAGAAAAATAAAATAATAAAATAAACTGAATAAAAAATAAAATAACTAATTAGCAAAACGGAGTATAAAATTCAAACTTAATAAGTAAAATAACTAGAAAGAATAAAACAACTAAGGGGATACCAAACTTAATTTCAAAAATTAAGAGTGAAAAAATTTAAATAAAATAAATCAAAAAAATATATATATTTAAAAAAATAAAACTGATAAAATAGAAAAATAATGAAAAATAAAATAAAATAAAATAAAAAAACAAAAATAAAAGACAAAATAAAATAAAAAAGATATTAAATAATTAAGAAACTAATAAAAAAATGAAAATAAAAAAGGAAAGATAAAATAAAGAAAAGGGAGCGAACGAAAGTTAAAAAAATATCAAAATGAAGTTAGGAAAATTAAAAGTAAAAAAAAGAAAATAAAAAGAAGTTAGGGCAGGTGGGATGTAAATGAAAAAGGAAGAAAAGAAAGAAAAAATGGAAAATAAAATTAAAAATTGATAATACTAAAAAAATTAATTAAAGAAAAAAAATTTATCTATTCTAAACAATCAAACAACGAGTAGTTGTCAATCACAATCAATCTCCGGCAACGGCGCCAAAAACTTGATGCGGTATTTATAACCCACAAAATAACTGGCAAGTGCACCGGGTCGTACCAAGTAGTACCTCAAGTGAATGAGGGTCGATCCCACGAGAATTGATGGATTAAGCAACAATGGTTAAATAATTTACTTAGTTAGACATATAGAAAAAGGTGTTTGAGAGTTCAAAAGCATAAACAGTAAATTCAGGAAATCAAAAAAGTAAGCAGTAAACAAGATGTGAATAATATATGGAGAAATAGTTAAGGCTTCAAAGATATCTATCTTTCGGATTGACTTTTCTTGGTAACTATTTTAATCATGCAAGATTTAATTCATGGCAAATTATATGTGACTAAACCCTAATTTGTTAGACCTTTTTAGTCTCCTCTAAAATTCATCAACCGCAAATTCCTTGGTCACTTAATTCCAATTAAAGGGTGAAGTTCAATTCTAGTTTATATGTCACAAAAACCCTAATTACCCAAATATGAGAGGATTATATGTCACGTATCCCGTTAAGTCCAGATAATTAGAAATTTAAGAGAAATTGTTTTTAACCTATTGTTCAATTAAAGAGTTTTTCCATATTATACAAGAACTCAATTAGAACAAGGATCATACTTCCGTTCCACCCAAATTCATAAAATAAAGTGTAATGAATTAAAATAGAAAAGTAATGGTATCAATCCATACAATAGATAGAGCTCCTAACCTTAACATTGGAGGTTTAGTTGCTCATGGTTCAGAGAGAAAACTAGGATTCGTAAAAACTGTAAAGTGCGGAATGAGGTAGAAGAGAAAATAGAGATTTCCGAAGGACTGATTCTTTTTTCTTTTTTATCTAATCCTAATTAATGTAAAATATATTTTCTAAAATAAATAATATCTTTTCCTAATTATAAATAAAATAAAAGTTTAATGAAAAATTAAATAAATTCTGCGTGCAGCCTTTGGACATGAATGGGGACCACTTGGATTATTAAGGTCTATGCTGAACTTGAGAATTCTCAAGTTCAGTGTGGATGAGAGCAGTATACGCCCTTTGGAGCTTTGAATCCACGTTGAATATGGAAATTCTCAAGTTCAGCGCGGAGGAGGCAGCGCTTCCTTATTGTTTTACTTTGAGTCCACGCTGAACTTGGATTTTCCCAAGTTCAGCGTGGGATGATATGCGTTGGACTCCTTTGGTGCGTGGGCTCCACGCTGAACTTGAGATTTCCCAAGTTCAGCGTGGAGGAGGCCGAATCAAATGGAAGAAAAGGATATAATATTATATATCGTTGGAAAGCTCTAGAAGTTAGCTTTCTAATGCCACTAAAATCATGTCAATTGGACCTCTGTAGCTCAAGTTATTTTTGTTTGAGTGCAAAGAGGTTGGGGTTGACAGCATCATTTGCTTTCTTCCTTTTCTGCTACAAAACTCCATCAAATCCATCCGAATGCTACCTGAAATAAACGAAAATGCACAAAACTCAAAGTAGCATTCATAGTGGCTAAAATATATTAAATCTTGATTAAACTCAACAATTTGGATGCAAATTCACTAGGAATAGATAGATAAGATGCTCACACATCAGCTTACACACTGATAGAAGGATAATCCAACAACAAGCCTCCATTCTTTAATGGAAAAAAACTATAACTACTCGAAAGAATAAATGAAGATCTTTGTTCCGTCAGTGGATTATAACCTCTGGAAGATAATCATGAATGGTCTTCAAATCCCTACCAAAACTGGCATTGATGGTGTTGTTACTCCCAAAATTGAAGCAACATGGAATAAAGATTACAAGAAAAAGGTAGAACTCAATGCCAAGGCTAACAATATTCTAAATTGTGAAATTTTAGCTTCTAGGAATACCAGAAGGTTTCAAGATGCAAAACAACAAAGAAAATCTGGGATAATCTCCAAGTCACTCATGAGGACACCACACAAGTGAAGGAAACTAGGATTGACATGCTGAGCAAATAATATGAGATATTTTCTAGAAAGGAAGGAGAATTAATTGATGACATATTTGAGAGATTCTCTATCATCATTAATAGCTTGGATGCTATGGGATTACTCATACTGAACAAGTGCTGGTGAGGAAAGTCTTAAGAAGCCTAACAAAAGAGTGGGAAACCAAGGCTGCTGTTATCTCTAAAAGCAGTAACCTGAGTCAAATGACCTATGATGAGCTGAGAGGAAAGTTACTAGCATATGAAATCACTCACATAAAGAATAATACAAAAAAGAAAAGAGTGGCTCTTAAATCTTGTATTGAATCATTGGATGATAAATTCAGTGATCGTTTATCAGTTGACGAATTTATATTTTTTGCTAGAAAACTTAGAAGGATAATGAAACTCAAAGAAAAAAGCAGATGAGGCAGCTTAAAAGAACGGAAGAAAGACTTAAGCAAGGTCATTTGCCACAACTGCAGAGAAGTTGGACACTACAAATATGATTGTCCCAAGTTGAATAAAGAAGACAAGTCTTGGAGAGAGAAGAAAAAAGGACTCATGGCCTCTTGGAAAGATCTTGAAAATGACAGTGAAGAAGATGATGAGTCTGACAACAATTCTCAAGCATGCTTAATGGCCTACCACAGTCACAATAATGAGTTTTGCCTAGCATCCAAGAAGAAGAATGACATGTAGCACTTGTATAGTGGATGCTCTAGGCACATGACCAGAAAGTCCCCATTCTTCATCAAGCTTGACAAATATGATGAAGGTTTTTTGACTTTTGGTTACAATGAGAAAGGAAAGATAGTGGCCTTAGGTAGAGTGTGTACAAGTTTCTCTACTTTTATTAATGATGTATTTTTAGTTGATGGATTGAAACACAATCTTCTAAGCATTAGCGAATTGTATGACTTAGGCTATTTAGTTATTTATTTAAGAAATTGGAATGCTTGGTTGTGTATAAAAAATTTGGTAAAATTGGAATGTATTTTTAACAAAATGTAGCTTATTTCACTTCCATTGAATCTAAAAAATGGTTATGGCATAAGAAATTATGACATGCAAGCATGTTTCAAATTTATAAACTTGTGAAAGGAACTTGGTTAGAGGTCTTCCTAAAATAAAATTTGACAAAGACATCACTTATGATGCTTGCCAATTGAGTAAACAAACTAAAAATTCTTTTAAACCCAAGGACGATATCTCTACCAAAAGACCATTGGAAATGCTACATATTGATATTTTCGGTCCTACTAGGACTTAAAGCTTAGGTGGTAAACACCATGGTTTAGTGGTGGTTGATGACTATACTAGGTTTGGATGGGTTCTTTTCTTGGCTCATAAAAATGATACTTTTCTTGCTTTCTCAACTCTATGTAAAAAGATTCAAAATGAAAAAGATTTGAAAATAGTTTTCATAAGAAGTGATAATGGAAAGGAGTTTGAAAATCAAGACTTTGAATCATTTTGTGATGAATTTGGTATTTCACATAACTTCATACGTCCTAGAACACCTCAACAAAATGGGATTATTTAAAGGAGAAATAGAAGCCTTCAAGAAATTGCTAGGACAATGCTTTGTGAAAATAAAATTCCCAAATTCCATTGGGCCGAGGCCGTGAACACCGCTTGTTACATTTTGAACTGAACCATCATTCAAAAAGTAAAAAAAAAAAACCCATATGAGCTTTGAAAAGGAGTACCACATAATCTTAAGTACTTTCACCTTTTTGAATGCAAATGTTTTGCTTTAAATACTAAAAATAACCTTGGAAAATTTGATCCAAAATCTTATAAAGGTGTCTTTGTTGGTTATTTAACCACTAGTAAAGTATATAGAGTTTAGCTCAAGGAACATAGAATAATAGAGGAGTCCATACATGTCACCTTTTGTGATTCTAACATCATTTCAAGTGTTATTGAAGAAAATGATGCAGGAATTGAAACTGAACCCAGCTCTGAAAGGATTCATGATCAAGACAAATCTGAGCCTTTTTTGGAAAAAGCTATCCTTGTTTCTGCAGACCAAAATGCAGGAGACAATTCTGGTTTGTCTCTTACTGAAGCAAAGAACTCTGGAACTCTGAACAATGAAGAACCGAATCATACCCAACCTGAAATCACTTCACCAAGGCCTAGAGAATGGAAGTTCTTGAAGAATTATCCACATGATTTCATTATCAGAGATTCATATCCTGGAGATACCACTAGATCCTCAAGTAAAAAACGAGCCAAATTCAATAATCTTGCTCTTATATCTCAAGTGGAATATCAAAATATGAAGGAAGACCTTAATCATCCTTCTTGGATAAAGGAAATAGAAGAACCAGTCCAATTTAAAAAGAATGAGGTTTGGACTTTGATGCCTTATCCGAATGGAAAGAAGCTAACGGGTACTAAACGGATCTTTAGAAATAAATTGAAAGAGGATGGTAGTGTTATGAGAAACAAAGCTAGATTAGTAGCTCAAGGGTATGATAAAGGAGAGGGCATTGACTTTGATGAGCCATTTGCTCCGGTTGCAAGAATGGAAGCAATAAGATTATTGCTTACATATATAGCCCACAAAGGGTTCAAACTCTTTCAAATGGATGTTAAGTGTGCCTTTTTGAATGATTTTTTTGATAGAGAAGTATACGTAGCTCAACCCCAGGTTTTGAAAATAAAGACTTTCCAAACCATGTTTTAAAACTATCTAAAGCACTCTATGGTTTGAGACAAGCTCCAAGAACTTGGTATGAAAGACTTAGTTCTTTCTTGTTGAAAAATAGTTTTCAAAGGGGAACTACGGATACCACTCTTTTTATTAAAGAATCTAATGATCATTTCATAATTTCTCAAGTTTATGTGGATGACATTGTATTTGGATAAGCTAATGAAGCCTTTTGTGATTGATGAATCCATATTTAATGATATATTTTGGTTTGATTTGAGTGGATTTCATCATATAAACCCACATTTATTTATTTAAATAGCATACTTTTGTGTTTTCTCCCTAAATTGAGCCTAATTGTGAAAACATGCTATTTTGTGTTTAATTTAATCAATTTTATCCCACTTTCATCCATTCGATTCCTTGATGGTTTTGATGAGTGATTTCAGGTGTAATAGGTTGGAATGGCTTGGTAAGAGTGGAAGAAGAGCATGCAAGAGGGAGAAAACATGAAGAAATCAAAGGAGAAGCACACACTGGCGTGTGCATACGCACAAACTTCTATGCGTATGCATGGTGCACGAAATTGTGATCTCAATGGCGCCAACAACTTGGCACGAACAATTGTAATCTCACTTCTTTTTCACAACTTCGCACAACTAACCAGCAAGTGCACTGGGTCGTCCAAGTAATAAACTTTATGTGAGTAAGGGTCGATCCCATGGAGATTGTCAGCCTGAAGCACGCTATGGTCACCTTGTAAATCTCAGTCAGGCGGATTCAAATGGTTATGGAGTTTTAATAATTAAATGATAAATAAACACAAAATAAAGATAGAGATACTTATGTAATTCATTGGTAGGAATTTCAGACAAGCGTATGGAGATGCGTTGTTCCTTTTGAATACCTGCTTTCCTACTGCCTTCATCCAATCCTTCATACTCCTTTCTATGGCAAGCTGTATGCTGGGTGTCACTGTTGTCAATGGCTACTTCCCGTCCTCTCAGTGAAAATGGTCTTCTACGGTTTCTGTACGGCTAATCAACTGTCGGATTTATCGTCTCGGATGAAAAATACCATGCACAGATATCGTATGGCTAATCAGCTGTTGATTCTCGATCGTGTAAGAATAGGATTTACTATTCTTTTGCGTCTGTCACCACGCCCTACAGTCGCGAGTTTGAAGCTCGTCACAGTCATCCCTTCCCAGATCCTACTCGGAATACCACAGACAAGGTTTAGACTTTCTGGATCTCAGGAATGCCGCCGATGGATTCTAGCCTATACCACGGAGGTTCCAATCTCAGATTCAGATGCCCTATTGTCAGAGGGGAGTCGATGTGAATCGTTGATTAGAAACACAAGAGATATACCTTCAAGCTTGTTTTCATGTAGAACGAAAGTGGTTGTCAATCACGCGTTCATAAGTGAGAATAGTGATGAGCATCACATAATCGTCACATTTATCATGTTCTTGTGTGCGAATGGATATCTTAGAATAAGAATAAGCATGAATTGAATAGAAGAACAATAGTACTTTGCATTAATACTCGAGGAACAGCAGAGCTCCACACCATAATCTATCGTGTGTAAAAACTCCACCGTTGAAAATACATAAGTGATGAAGGTCCAGGCCTGGCCGAATGGCCAGCCCCAAAATATGATCAAGAGATCAAAAGATGATCCAAAGATGATCTGAGTACAATAGTAAAAAGTTCTATTTATACTAAACTAGTTACTAGGGTTACATAAATAAGTAAATGATACAGAAATCCACTTCCGGGCCCACTTGGTGTGTACTTGGACTGAGCATTGAAGCTTTCATGTGTAGAGGTCTTCCTTGGAGTTAAACGCCAGTTTGTAACTTGTTTCTGGCGTTTGACTCTGCTTTGCAACTTGTTTCTGGCGTTTAACGCCAGAATAGGGCAGAAAGCTGGCGTTAAACGCTAGTTTGGATCGTCTAAACTCGGACAAAGTATGGACTATTATATATTGCTGGAAAGTCCTAGATGTCTACTTTCTAACGCAGTTAAGAGCGCGCCATTTTGTAGCTCAAAAAATTCTATTTCGAGTGCAGGGAGGTCAGAATCTAACAGCATCAGCAGTCCTTTGTCAGCCTCTGAATCAGATTTTTGCTCAGGTCCCTCAATTTCAGCCAGAAAATACCTGAAATCACAGAAAAACACACAAACTCATAGTAAAGTCCAGAAATGTGAATTTTGCTTAAAAACTAATAAAAATATACTAAAAACTAACTAAATCATACTAAAAACTATGTAAAAACAATGCCAAAAAATGTATAAATTATCCGCTCATCAACGCACAAGAACAACTTAGCCATGTATGCGTATGTACAATAAGAAAATCAGCAAGTGTGCATACGCACACACCTATGCGTACGCATAGGTCCCAGCGCGTGACTCATTTAATGCAAATTGCTGGGGGCGATTTCTGGGCCTCCAGGGCCCAATTTTGGGACTTTCTGAAGCTGATTCTTGCTATATCAAAAGGGCCCTCTTTCCATGTGAAAGGTGGGAGCAACTAGGGTTAGTTTAGCATCATGTAGTTCATTTTCTAGAGAGAGAAGCTCCCCCTTCTCTCTAGAACCTAGGGTTTTTAGTTTATTTTCTTTGTAATTTCTACTTTTAATTCTTGTTTTCATCTTGTTTCTTCTACATTTCTTTGCTTTCTTGTCTTTGTTCTTTTAGTTCCTTTTCTTAATTTCTCTTTTCTGTCATTTTCCATTTTATTCACACTCTTGTTAATTTTAATTTCAATTAATGCAATTTATGTTTATGCTTATTTATTGCTTCCTTTAGTTGTTATTGTCATTTTCTTGCTTTTGGTAGTTAGCTTTTATTTTTAATGCAATTTAATGTTACTTTATTTTCATGCACACCGAGTGTTTGATAAAATGCTTGGGTTAGTTTTCACTTAGTTTTTCTCCACTCTTGGCTTGGAATTGATGACTTTGGTGACCCTTGAGTCATTAATGTCCATTCTTGTTTGATACATTAGAGTAGTTAGTTAATTTGGTTTCTATTGACTCTATGTGACCTTAAGTGTTGACATAGGACTTATGGATTGAAATCAACTACGCCTATTTGACTTATCTTCGATGTAAGGTTGACTAAGTAGGATTAACTCTTCATAATCATCATGTGTTTGTGGTCAATGGTTAGGATAGGTAACCTTAGCTCTCAATTACTTTCCAAGAGGTTTCTTGCACTTTAATTTTTCCTTGCTTTGACTTTTATTGCTTTGATGTTTAATTTCTTGCATGTTTAGTTTTCACACTCTTGGTTGAGAAATTGGTTGTTTGGGTGGAATTGAGTTGTGGATGTCCATTTCGCATTGTCTGAGGATTGTTAATTGCTTTGGTTTCCTTTGGCTCTAGGTGACCCACTAGTGTTGACTTAGGACTTAGGGATTGGAATCAATTATGCCCTTTTGACTAATTCTCAAGTAGGATTGACTAATTGGGATTAATTCCACACAATTTCCTTGTTTGTGGTCCATAACTAGGATAGGAATCTTAAATTCCCTAATTCTCACCAAGAGCCCTTTTTAGCACTTAATTTCCAATTTCATTGCTTTTAATTGCTTTCTTTTAATTCATTGCATGCTCATTTACTTTCTTTCCATTTACATTACGTGCTCTTTCATGCATTCCCAGTCCCCCATTTTCCCTAATAGCCAATGATAAACACTTAATTACAACTCCTAGGAAGAAAAACCCGAGGTTGAATTACTCTCGATCTCGGTTATTATAATTTGAATTTAAAACATTTGATTTGGGAATTAATTGTTGGTCTAGACTATACTTTCAACGGTGGAATTCTATTTTGTGAAAATCTAGATCGACGATAAATTCTTTGTTTTCAGTGATGAATTTGGTAAGTTAATGACTAGTGAGTTTGATATGAGTATGATGGGAGAACTCATATTCTTCCTAGAACTCCAAATCAAACAAACTCCTAATGCAAGTTTTGTACACCAAGGTAAATATGCCAAAGAACTAGTAAAGAAATTTGGTTTACAAAACTCTAAACTAATGAGTACACCTATGCATCCAAATTCCAAACTTGAGAATGATGAAAATGGGAAAAATTCGGATGAAACAAGGTATAGAGGCATGATAGGATCACTCATGTATCTAACATCCTTTAGACCAGATATTATTCATAGTGTAGGTGTGTGTTCTAAATTTTAATCTCATCCAAAAGAATCACATCTTTCTACTGTGAAAAGGATCATTATATACATCAATGGCATTGTTGATTTTTGGTCTTTGGTATCCTAAAACTGATGAATTTTGTGTAGCTGGGTATTGTAATGCAGATTTTGCCAGAGATCATATAGATAGAAGAAGCACTTCAGGGATTTGTTGCTTGCTTGGACAATCTTTGAATGTGTGATCAAGTAAGAAGCAAGCTACTGCTGTTCTAGTCACGGTTGAGGCCGAATATATAGTGTAAAACCTGTGAATTTATAAATAATTAGTTAATAAATTAATTATTATTTAAAGAAATTAGAAAATTAAATTTTATTATTTAGAATGAAGAAATAATTAAAATACAAATTTTGACATTCATTTTAAAGAATTTGGCCAAAAATTAGGCCAAACGGGCTAAACAGGTTGAATCGAGCCTACATTGGGCCCAAGGCCCAACCTAACAGAAAACACACTTAATGGCTTCAGCTATTTCTTCCCCCCTCACTATGAAACATGCTGGAAGGTTGAAAAGGGGGGAGAAGATGGGAGAGCTTCCAACCCTAGCCTCAATTTTCATTTCACCATATCTCTCAATCCAGAGCTCCGATCGCCGTACCGTTTTTGGCTACGCGTTTACTGCGTCGAGCTCTACAAAGTCCACTAACTAATTTGGTAAGGAATCTCAATCTCACTCTTAGTCTCTTCTCCCCCTAATGATGAGTCCATATTTGATGATAAATTTTGGATTGAATCGAGTGGATTTCGTCATGTAAACCCACATTTATTCACTTAAATAGCATACTTTTCTATTTTCTCTCTAAAGTGTGTCTAATTATGAAAACATGTTCTTTTATGCTTAATTTAATCAATTTTATCCTACTTTCATTCCATTCGATGCCTTGATATTTTTAGTGAGTGATTTCAGGTGTAATAGGTAGGAATGGCTTGATAAAAGTGGAAGAGAAACATGCAATTGGGAGAAAACATGGAGAAAACAAAGGAGAAAAGAATTTCAGAGTGTGCGCACGCACAACCACCTGTATGTACGCTGACAAACCCCAATTTGACGGTTTGTTTTGTATTGAATTTAGAGCATCTTGATAGCCTTTTGTCACATTTAGCCTAGGAATTAGCATGATTTTGTTATCTCTCCCGTATTTGTGCTTAAGTATAAAAACATGCTTTTTAAGCTTGATTTTGATAAATTCTATTTCCTCTTTGATTCCATAAGATGCCTTGATGTGTTTGTTAGTAATCTCAGGATGAAATAGGCTAGGCATGGATCAAAGGAAGCAAGGAAGAAAGCATACAAGTGGAGAGAAGCATTAAAAGTCAAAGAAGCAAGTCAGCCATGCACGCGCACGCGCACAAGGCGCTCGCGCGCACATTGCGAAACAGGCCAAGGACGCGCACGCGTACCATGTGCGCACGCGCCGATGATGGCACATGACCTCACTAATGCAACACGTGCCTGGCGATTTGAGAGGGTTTCTTAACCCATTTTTGGCGCCAAATTGCTAAGGGAGAGGAATAAAAGGATGAAGGATTAAGGGGAAGGAACAATCATCATCACTTTTGACCAATAATCACTTTTTAGTCATTAGTTTTGTTAGAGTTTTAGTTTAGAGTTTTAGAGAGAGAAGCTCTCACTTCTCTCTAGAGCTAGGATTAGGATTAGGTTTAGTTCTTAGATCTAGATTTAGATTCATGTTCTTCTACTTCTACATCTCAATTCCTTGTAGTTACATTGATTCTTCTTCCATTCTTTTATTGCAATTTCCTTTATGTTGTTCTTGTATTTTGTTATAGATCTAGTATTGCTCCTTTTACTCTCTTTCAATTCAATAAAGGTAATTCATAATAAATGTGTTTCCTTTGATTGTTGTTGTTAATTCCTTTCAATAAATGTTGTTAGATTCTATTCTTGTTGTCAATTTGCCTTGCTTTTCTTTTGTGCCTTCCAAGTGTTTGATAAAATGCTTGTTTGGATTTTAGCGTAGGTTTTGTCCCTCTTGGCCTAGGTAGAGTAATTAGTGACTCTTGAGTTATCTAATTCCTTTGTTGATCGATAATTAGAAGTTGCTAATTAATTTGAATGCCTCTAAAGCTAGTCTTCCCTTTAGGAGTTGATTAGGACTTGAGGAATCAAATTGATTCATCCACTTGACTTTCCTCCATAGTTAGAGGTTAACTAAGTGGTAGCAATGAACAATTCTCATCACAATTGAGAATGGTAACTAGGATAGGATTTCTAGTTCTCACATCTTGCCAAGAGCTTTGTTAGTTGTTAGTTTGTTTTCATTACCATTTACTTTTCATGCTTCATATCAAAAACCCCAAAATAACTCACAACCAATAACAAGACACTTTATTGTAATTCCTAGGGAGAACGACCCGAGGTTCAATACTTCGGTTTATAGATTTTAGGGGTTTGTACTTGTGACAAACAAATTTTTGTATGAAAGGATTAGCGATTGGTTTAGAGACTATACTTGCAACGAGAATTCATTTGTGAAATTCTAAACCGTCAAAAATCCAATCGTCAAAATGGCGCCGTTGCCGGGGAGTGCAATGGTGTTATGTTATTGGTTATTGTACATATGTGAATATTGTAAATAGCTTGTCTTTTGCTTGTTTTCTAGTTTTGTTAGTTTTATTTTTTCTTTTCCACCATGAATTCTCACTTTGGCTATGAGCTTGGTTTTAATTGTGTTGTAGGTGATGAGAGCTTCAATGAGGAAGTGTATCAAGGATGGGACAATCAAAGGTGGAAGGAGCCATATGCTTATGATCAATCTTCATGGCAACAACCTCCACCAATACACTATGAAGAAGAGCCATTCTATGATGCATACCAATCCAATGGCTATGGTGAATCACCTTGTGACTTTCAAGAACCGCCACCATATGCCTATGAACCATACCTACAACATAACCCTCAACCACACTCACAAGCCCTTCCACACCGAGCATCTTCCTATGACCCATACCCATCGTATAACCAACCATCTATACCATATTTTTATGACCATTATGAGCAAGAACCCTTAGAACCACCACAACCCTATCAAGATCACTACCAAGAACCACCTCAATACACACAATCTCCACAACCTTACCAAAAAGAACCACCTTCCTATTATGAACCCTCCCTCCAAAATGATGAACCTTCCTACCCACCACAAGCCCCAATAGACAATTCTCTCACTTTGTTACTTCAAGGACAAGAGGCCATGAAGCGGGATACACTTGAGTTTGTGACCAATTTGACCAAGGTGGTGCATACTTTAACCCACCAATGTTTGAAGACTCAAGGTACTTCCGTGACCACATATGAAAGGTCAAAAGAAGAGCAAGGTATGAAGGAGAAATTGGAAAATCCGGTGAAGAAGGAGGAGTCAAATTTTGTAATGGAACAACTGGAGGAGCCTATGATCATTGAAGAAAGGGGAGAAGTGGTTGAAGATTTAGGAGATGTTGAAAGTCCATGGGAATGTAGCATCATGGAGCACTCTTCCAAGAAGCTTGATATTGATGTTGAGGAGGGTGCGCAACCTCCGAGGCATACCATCGTTGGAGACTTAGAAGAGGCTTATCAAGAGATGGATTCAATCATGGATGAATTTTTCTCTACAATGGAATCCTCACCCGTTGGACATGGAGTTAAAATTATAGAAGAGTGTGCACAACCTCCCAAGGAAGATGAGAAGGGCATGGTGTATATTGAAATTGAAGAATATGAAGAGGTTGATCAAGAGATGAACTCATTCATCAATGAATTTCTATCCAAAATTGAATCACCTCTCATTAGACAAGATGAAGTTCTTGAAGATAACACCAAGCCACGTAACAAAGAGGATGAGGTTGAAACTGAAGAAAATTGTGAAGAGGTGGAAACAATCAAAGAAGAGCACAAGGAAGTGGACCTTGCATTGTCTAAGTGTGGGGAAGCCTCACTTCCCAAGTTACCATCCAACACAACATTTAAGTGGGTAAAATCTCTATCTCTAAGCTTAAATTTCTCACTTGAATATGGTTTGATTGAAAATGATGGTCAACTCAGAACTCTTTGTGGAATTACAAGTAAAAAGGAGTTGTGTAGTGGTTGGAAAGTAGTTGTTAAGCTTATCAAGGTCAAGGCCCCAAGGTATAGGGATGATGTTTGGACAAGAATCACTGTGTATGGGCCTAGAAGGAAGCATTGGTGGAATAAAGAGAATTCTAGGTGTCAATCACCTTTATGTCAACCGCCCATCCGACAAAATCATGAAACTCAACTAACGGATGGATGTGAAGACAAGACATGGGATCCCGGTTCGCTATGTGAAAACCAACTATGGGGACTCATATCCTGGGTAGAACTTTGCCCAAGCTTGATGAAGATGGTTGGAAATTCTGTCAACCAATTGAGGAGCAAAGATCCTTGGAGATTCAAGGATGAGTACAAACATAAGCCACCATGACAACAAGCATCTCAAAATGTCCAACTTAAGGACTTAAACTAAAAGTGCTAGGTGGGAGACACCCCACCATGGTAAACTCTTTCCACTCTTTTAAATTTACTTAATAAGTGAATTGAGTTACCATTGTAGGTAGATGTTTCATACAAATTTGTTTGAACAACTTAATTGTTAGCTTAGTCACATGCATGTTGTGTTTAGTAGTAGATGAATAATATCAAAAATTGTATTTTTGTGAATTGTATGATGGTTGAGTGAATAAGAGTTGTGAACACTAAGGGGAACACCCAGCAATTTGTTTTCTGAAAAAAAAAAAGAGGGGAGGTGGACGCGCGCGCACACTGTACGCGTACGCGTCCCTGTGCGGATGCAACATCGCCCACATACCCGAGAGTTGGGCCTCTCTTGGGCAAACATTATGCCCTGAGCCCAACACGACCCACGCGGACGCGCACTACGTGTGTGCGCGCCTGTATCTCAATAATGGACCAGACGCGAGCGCACACATTGCGCTAACGCGCCATTTCACAACTCGACAATGTATGCGGACGCGCACTTACCGCGCACGCGTCCTTGCGTGCTGCCACCAAACTAGGCCACGGACCCGAGAGTTGGGCGTGCCTCAAGCCCATTCTAAGCCTCAGGCCCAATCTCATGTACGCGTGCGCGCACTGTACGCGCACGCGCCCTTGCCTATTCTGCCATCCCATGCTAGAGCGCACCGTACGCTCACGCGTGGATCTCCATTCCTTTCGATGCACGCGGACGCGTACATGCCGCGTGCGCGCAGATCTGGTGGCGCGACTCCCAGGCCATTCTCCAGAGAGTTAGGCCTAAGTTGGGCCAACTCTAAGCCCCTAGCCCAACCCCATGCACGCGTGCGCGCACTGTACGCGCACGCGTCCTTTCCCATTTTGCTCATCCACGCTTAAGCGCGCTGTACGCGCACGCGTAGGGCCCACGCTCTCTCAATGGACGCGGACGCGCAAGGCGCGCGCGCGCGCCGATTCAAAAATAGGGATAACCCTAATGCGCGATTCACACTGCGCAGTCGCGCTCCCCCTTTCCCTAACCTCCATCTTCTTCTTCCTCTTCTCTACCCCAACTGCCGTCGCAGCAGCAGCGCCGGCCGCCGCCGCACGACCTACCTCCGTCACCGTCCTTGGCCATCATTTCTTTTCCCCTTTCACCACCACCCGTCCTCTCTCTCTCCCTCTCACTCCTCTCACCCCTCTCACTGTGACCAATCCCTCTGCCGCCACCCCGTCACCACTGCCGGCGGCTCGCTCCCTCTCTGTCTTTCCTGCACATTACCCTATCATTCTCCTCTCCCACCATCACCGTCCCTCCTCCCCTTAGTTCTCATTCCTCCGGCCAAACCACCGCGCCAGCCGTCTTCACTACCACCGTTCACGGCGGTGCCAGTTTCTGTCTCTGCTGCCCCTGCCCTATCCTAGTCCCCCTTTCCATTCTCAGTTCTTCCCAGCTCCCAGGTTCCTGCTCCATTTTTGTTATCTTTTTCTGTTTTTCCTTTTTACTGTTCGTTTATGTTAATCACTATAATTGCATGTTAGTTAGTTAGGCTTGAAACTTTGCATGTTAGGTTAGATAGAAATAATTGCGGTTAGGTAGCTAGGGCTGGATAGAGAATTCTAGGCGTGATAAGTGCTCCGTTCGTGCATATTCTGCTGTCTGCTTATCTGGATGTTGTATGCCGATTTTGGACTGTTTTTGTGCATTTCCTGTTGCCTGAATTCTATACCACTGCCACTTTGCCTAATTGATGTTATTTTCCATGCTAATTGTGCTAACTTGCTGTCCGGGAACGTCCAATTTTAAGCCGGAATGCTGCCCAATTTTCAAGGAAATTAGTTTCATTTTGATCTTTATTTCAGTTTTGGGCAAATTTCCATTTCCTTTTGACTTCCCGGATTTGCACAATCATTGTGAACATAAACCACAACTTTTCTTTTCAGTGCGCATAAATATCATCATATCACTAACCTACCTTTCTAACTTACTAATTTCTTTAACCATCTAACTTCCACTCACCTTTAACCGTCTTTAACAATTCTTTCAATTATATGATGATATTATTGCCTTTTGAACATGAGTTGTTGACTTTAATGAAGCTTGCCTTTTTTTTTTTTTGGTTTACTTGTTCACTTTTGCATATTCATTGCAACATCATGATTGTTCTTTGTTCATTGTATCCTGAACATGCCTTCTTTGTTACATGCTAAATGTTTTATATATTATATCATATTTTTCAAGATGTCGGATAAAGGCAAAGCCATAGCCACTGCCTCTAAGAAGAGAAAACACTCTACCCCCTCCATTCCTTCCATCTACAAGAATTATGCCAAGAATCCGTTAAGTGAGGAAGAAAAAGAGAATCAGCAGTTGCCTTCTACCAATCCAGACAAATTTCCCAACCTCTACTGTGAGCTTCGGTTTTCTAGATATCGAACTACGAAGCTGAATATTGAGAAGAAGTTGCTCCTACCTAATGATGTGAGACGGTCCATTACCGGTCGGATCCTTGAGTTAGGCATTGACTTTGTTGACCGGGATTTGGGTGATATAAATATCTCTTGGGTGAAGGAATTCTACTGCAACTTCTTCCGTCTGACCTTGGATTCAGTTCAGGTGCGGGGTAGAGAGATTACGGTCACTGAGACTGCTATTGGGGAGGCATTACATTGCCGACATATTCCGGATGACCTGTGTGCCCATCAGCAGGCTGAGATAGCCATCCATACCATGACCTTTGACTATGAGGCGCTTAGGCGCGTGATTGGGATACCCGATGCTTCATGGGTTATGGATGCGGGCAACACCAAGCCGAAGGGGATGTTGTTTACTCATTTGACTAGGGAGGCCAGGACTTGGCAGATGATCTTCGCCCACTACGTCCTGCGTACCACCCACTTTTCTGAGATCCCCATGGAGATGCTTCTGTTGATCGGGTGTGTCATGGAGGGAAAGGATGTCTCTTTCCCTAGATTTATCAGACAGTGCATGTGGCAGGCGTATATTCGTGGCCTACTTCCATTTCCTACATTGGTCACGAGTATGGCGGCCCTAGCTGATGTCCCGTGGTCAGATGATGATGTGCGACCACCACCCCCTGATGCAGATGACAGGGAGGTTACTATCCCCTGGGGTGGTTGGGTGCACGAGAGGCCACCTGCTAGACGCCGCTCTCGGGCTAGAGCTGTCATCGGGACACCTTCACCATCAGCCCCTACAGCTGCCCCATCATCCTCTACAGCCGCAGCTCCTTCATCATCTACAGATCCTCCAGCAGCACCTGAGCCTACCTATCTCCTGGTCCAGCGTCTATTCCGCTTCCTAGAGCGCGAGAGACGCCATGTCAGACGCCGATTAGATCGGATGGACCAGGCACTTATTTCTTTGGGTGCTGAGCTACCTCCGCTTCCCGATTCTCCGGCCTCCGATGAGCAGGATCATCAGGAGGAGGATGCGGAGGCACCGATTCAGCAGGATGCCCCTGGCACTACAGAGCCGCCACAGACTCAGGAGGAGCCGGTCCCACAGCCACAGTCAGAGCCAGAGCCTATCGTTGTACCTCCCACTGATCCTCCGGTTTAGCATCGAGGACGATGCTTGATTTTAAGTGTGGGGAGGGCACCGGTAGCATTATTTGGGAACCGGTGAACTTTTCAGCCTAGTTATCTTATTTTGCACATCTTTGTATATATTTTGATGCATTTCTAGTTTGCTTTGGATACTTTTATTGCTTATTTTGGATTTTAGATATTTTGATGCTTTTGGATATTTTTAGATATTTTGGATGATGGATTCCGTACTTTTAGTTGGATTTTTCTTTATACATTTTTGTTTATCTTTATTTTTAGTTTGTAGTTGTGATTAGAAATCGTACTTTGGATTGCAAACATTTAGTCACCCTTTTTGCATAACATATTGGTTTTAAGTGAAAAAGGAAAGGGTGAACTAAGAAATTTTTGAACTTTTCAATCACAACAATGCTTAGTCAAACATTGAGATTTTTCAAGAAGTTTAAATATAGGGCATTAACCCAATTGATTGAAAGAGAATTTTTGAAAACTTGCTTGAATTTCATACCTTGTGAAGCATGTATTGAACTAAGAACACAAGCTTGTGAGATTTGAGCCTATTGATGTGGTTACATTTTATAACCACTTATTTTCCATTCTTGTGTGAAATTGTTCTCTTTCTATGATTGTGATCCTTGATTTGCTTGATTCTATATATCCATTTATTCCTTGTATTTATGCATTTATATGATTGAGGCCATCACTTCATTAGCCACTTACCCAAATAGCCAACCTTTTACTCTCCATTGTTAGCCAATTTTGAGCCTATGCTTAACCAACTTATTCTCAATTTAGCACATTACAAGCCCAAGGCGGAAAACCAATGAAAAGTCCTTGTTTGGATCTTTGATTAGCCTAGGCTAGTGAGAGTGTTTATTATTCAAGTTGGTGAGGCTTGGGAACATTGGATGGGAAAAAGGGGTAGTACACTTTCATGTTTAGGAATTGGGTGCATATTCATGTATTGATTAAATGTAGAGACCATATGCATTGATGTTCTTGTATATAGTTTGAAAGAAGAAAAAGAAAAAAATATATATATAAAGAAAAAAAAAGAGAAAAAAATATGATGATGAAAAAGAAAAAAAATATATATAATAAAGAGGGGACAAAATGCCCCAAAGTGAAGTCAATAAAAAGGAATCAATGCATAGGTGTTATGAATCAAATAAGAATGCATGAGTATGTAAGAAAAAGTGAAGAATGGGTGGTTAGAATAGTTTGAATTTGTATAGGTCATTATGTAGGTTAGTGGGAAAGTCTATTGGTGCACGAATTTGTAATCCGCACAACTAACCAGCAAGTGCACTGGGTCGTCCAAGTAATACCTTACGTGAGTAAGGGTCGATCCCACGGAGATTATTGGTTTGAAGCAAGCTATATTTATTTTATTAATCTTAGTCAGGAGGCCAATAGGATTACAAGTGAAATTACTAGATTTGATTATAAAAATAAAAGAGAATAACAGCGTTACTTGTTGTGCAGTAATGAGAAATATGTTGGAGTGTTGGAGATGCTTTGTCCTTTGAATTTCAACTCTTCCTTAAAATCCTTCAACACACGAAAAGTCCCTTCCATGGCAAGCTCTATGTAGGGTGTCACCGTTGGCAATGGCTACCTCCCATCCTCTCAGTGAAAACGTTCCTATGCTCTGTCACAGCACGGCTAATCATCTGTCGGTTCTCAATCGGGTTGGAATAGAATCCCTTGATTCTTTTGCGTCTGTCACTAACGCCTAGCCTTCAGGAGTTTGAAGCTCGTCACGGTCATTCAATCCCAGAATCCTACTCGGAATGCCACAGACAAGGTTTAGACCTTCCAGATTCTCATGAATGCCGCCATCAATCCAGCTTATACCACGAAGATTCTGCGTAATGAATCTAAGAGATACTCATTCAGTCTAATGTAGAACGGAAGTGATTGTCAGGCACACGTTCCTGGTTGGGGAAGGTGATGAGTGTCACGGATCATCACCTTCTCCACAATTAAGCGCAAATGAACATCTTAGATAAGAACAAGCGTGTTTGAATGGAAAATAACGGAATTGTATTAATTCATCGAGACGCTGCAGAGCTCCTCACCCCCAAAAATGGAGTTTAGAGACTCATGCCGTCAAAAAGTATGTAATTCAGATCTGAAAATGTCATCAGGTACAGAATAATTCACTAAAAGTTGTTTAAATAGTAAACTAGTAACCTAGGTTTACAGAATATGAGTAAACTAAGATAATTGGTGCAGAAATCCACTTCTGGGGCCCACTTGGTGTGTGCTGGGGCTGAGACTAAAGCTATCCACGGGTAGAGGCTTTTTTTGGAGTTGAACTCCAAGTTATGACGTGTTTTGGGCGTTCAACTCCGGATCATGACGTTTTTCTGGCGTTTAACTCCAGACAGCAGCATGTACTTGGCGTTCAACGCCAAGTTACGTCGTCTATCTTCGCGCAAAGTATGGACTATTATATATTTCTGGAAAGCCCTGGATGTCTACTTTCCAACGCCGTTGAGAGCGCGCCAATTGGACTCCTGTAGCTCCAGAAAATCCATTTCGAGTGCAGGGAGGTCAGGATCCAACAGCATCAGCAGTCCTTTTTCAGCCTAAGTCAGATTTCTGCTCAGCTTCCTCAATTTCAGCCAGAAAATACCTGAAATCACAGAAAAATACACACACTCATAGTAAAGTCCAGAAATATGATTTTTGCTTAAAAACTAATAAAATTCTATTAAAAACTAATTAAAACATACTAAAATCTACATGAAATCACCCCCAAAAAGCGTATAAAATATCCGCTCATCACAACACCAAACTTAAACTGTTGCTTGTCCTCAAGCAACTAGATAAACAAAATAGGTTTTAACAGAAATTAAGAAGTAATAATATCTTAGAGTTTTAAATGAAGCTCAGATTCTTATTAGATGAGCGGGGCTTGTAGCTTTTTGTTTCTGAACAGTTTTGGCATCTCCCTTTATCCCTTGAATTTCAGAATGATTGGTATCCATAGGAACTCAGAATTCAGATAGTATTATTGATGCTCCTAGTGTAGTATGTTGATTTTTGAACACAGTTATTTTATGAGTCTTGGCCGTGGCCCTAAGCACTCTGTTTTCCAGTATTACCACCAGATACAAAAATGCCACAGACACATGACTAGGTGAACCTTGTTCAGATTGTGACTTAGCTTTGCTAGAGTCCCCAGTCAGAGGTGTCCAGGGCTCTTAAGCACACTCTGTTTGCCTTGGATCACGACTTTAACCACTCAGTCTCAAGTTTGTAACTTGGACCTGCATGCCACAAGCACATGGTTAGGGACAGCTTGGTTTAGCCGCTTAGGCCTGGATTTTATTTCCTTGGGCCCTCCTATCCATTGATGCTCAAAGCCTTGGATCCTTTTTACCCTTGCCTTTTGGTTTTAAGGGCTCGTGGCTTTTTCTATTGCTCCTTCTTTTTTTTTTGACTGCTTTTTCTTGCTTCAAGAATCAATTTCATGATTTTTCAGATCATCAATAATATTTTTCGTGTTCCTCATTCTTTCAGGAGCCAATATTCATCAAATTCAAAGTACAAGTTATGCACTGTTCAAGCATTCATTCAGAGAACAAAAAATATTTCCACCACACATAATTAATTATAATTTTTATTATTAAGAACTCGAAAAATATAGATTACTTCTTTATTCTAAAAAAAATTCTACTACTTTATTTATGCCTGATGATGATGAGAAAAATAAATTATAGCTTAATTGGAAATAAAATCAAAATAGACATACTAATTACTACTACTAAATATCTCCTAAGGTGAATTTCTATAATACTACTATCACTAAGTTAAAGCAGAAAAATTGGAACTCAGCAACCTGTTGTTTTGAGGAGTAGATGTCCCTCTAATCTGTGGGGTGCTTTTCAAGGATTAATTTTTGGCGTTTTAGCTCCCTTAGATCACGCCCTTGCTCTTCCTGTTCCTTAAGCAGTTTGCAAAGCATGCTACTTTGATTGTTCTGTTCTTCCTTTATTTGGTCCATAGCTTCTTGCAATTTGGAAACAGAAGCCTCAAGATGTTCCCAATATTCGAATTGAGGCAGTTCTGGGAGGGCTTCCTGTGCTCTCCTCTTGGCAGAATCATCTTGTTGTTGTTGTCTGACCATTGATATTCCAGTAATTGGCCTCTCAACTGGAATATACTCTGTTATTCCCATCTTCACTCCGGCATCTTTGCAGAGCATAGAAATTAAGCTTGGATAGGCCAATTTGGCGTCCTTAGAATTCCTGTTTGCTATTTTGTATAGCTCACATGAGATCAGTTGATGGACTTCTACCTCTTTTCCAAGCATGATGCAGTGAATCATGACAGCTCTTTTGATGGTTACTTCAGAACGGTTGCTGGTGGGCAATATGGAACGCCCAATGAAATCCAGCCAGCCTCTGGCTACTGGTTTTAGATCTTCTCTTTTGAGTTGGATTGGGGTGCCAGTGGTGCTGGTAGTCCACCTGGCTTCAGGGATGCATATGTCCTCTAGAATCTTGTCTAGCCCTTTGTTTACCCTCATCATTCTCCTGTTAAAGGAGTCTGGGTCATCTTTTAGTTGAGGAATCTTAAATATTTCCCTGATCTTGTCAGGATGAGTATGAACAATCTTTCCTCTGACTAAGGTCCGATGGTCAAAAAGAGCAGCTCCAATTATTCTCTGCCTGTCTGTCTGCCATAAATTAGCATAGAACTCCTGAACCATGTTTCTTCCCACTTTCGTTTCAAGATTGGTCAGAATTTCCCAATTCCTGATTCGAATTTGCTCTTGAATCTCTTGATATTCATCTTCTTTCAGATCAAATTTGACTTCCGGGATCACTGATCTGTGACTCATTATTTTGTAGTAATGATCTGAATGTTCTTTAGTTAAGAACTTCCCTTGATTCCAAAGGGGCTTTGGAGCACTCTCTTTCTTGCCCCTTGGAGTGGGTTACTTTCCTCTAGGGGCCATGAATTTAATGAGTATGTTTTTGTGATCACGGATAACCACACCAAACTTAGAGCTCTGCTTGTCCTCAAGCAAAAGAGAAGAAAGAAGAGGGAGAAGAAGAGAGCAAGTGTGGCAAGGTGATGATGAGTGGGACGCTGAACACAATATATGGGGAGGGGGTGGGAAATTTCGAAAATAAGAAAAGGATGAGATAGAAGATATGATTTAAAAAAATAGATATGATAAGAAAAAGATATAATTTAAAAAGAGAAAGATATGAATACTATTTAAAAAGATAGAATTGAATTTTAATTTTGAAAAAGATTTTTAAAGAGATAATTGAGTTTTGAAAACAAATTTTTAAAAGAGTTTGATTGGATTGAAAATTAAATTGTCTTTATGGATTAAGATACATTTGATATTTTTGAAAAAGGGATTTTAGAAATCAGGATTTTTAGAACACTAATTTGAGTTGAGGGATGATAATTTAAAATATGTTTATGCAAGAAATAATGAATTGAAATATAAAAATTAAGAAATTTGTAAAGGAAAAAAAAAACGAATTTTACCTCCTCCCCACCATCCTGGCGTTAAACGCCCAACTGCTGCATGGTTTGGGCGTTTAACGCCCAAATGTTGCTTCTCCTGGGCGTTCAACGCCCAGCTGATGCATCTTGCCAGGAAGTCCTTTGTTACTGGGCGTTTTTCTAAACGCCCAGGATGCTGTCAATCTGGCGTTAAACGCCCAGAAGGTGCTTCTTTCTGGCGTTTAACGCCCAGAAGACTACCCTTACTGGCGTTGAACGCCCAGTGGGTGCTTCTTTTGGGCGTTCAACGCCCAAATTGTTTCTTACTGGCTTTTTTTTTTTCACGCCAGTGAGCTTCCAATTTCCTTTATAACTCTGTGAATCCAACCAATTGCTATTTTACCTTGAAGATACCTTGACATATACCTGTAGAAATCAATTAATTAATCAATACGAATAAAATTAAATTTTGTGATTTGGCTGGGTTGCCTCCCAGCAAGCGCTTCTTTAATGTCATTAGCTGGACTATTACTGAGTATTAATCAAGTCTCAGTTTTGAGCATTCTTGCTCAAGATTGCCTTCAAGATAATGTTTGACTCTTTGTCCATTAACAATGAACTTTTTGTTAGAGTCATTATCCTGAAGCTCTATGTATCCATATGGTGATACGTTTGTAATGACATATGGACCTCTCCACCGGGATTTTAATTTCCCGGGGAATAATTTGAGCCTAGAATTAAATAGCAGAACTTTCTGCCCTGGCTCAAAGACTCTGGATGACAATTTCTTATCATGCCATCTTTTCGCTTTCTCTTTGTAAATCTTTGCATTTTCGAAAGCATTGAGTCTAAATTTCTCTAGCTCATTTAACTGGAGCAATCGTTTTTCTCCGGCTAACTTGGCATCAAGGTTTAGGAATCTGGTTGCCCAATAGGCCTTGTGTTCCAGTTCCACTGGCAAGTGACATGCCTTTCCATACACAAGCTGGTATGGAGAGGTCCCTATAGGGGTCTTGAATGCTGTTCTGTATGCCCACAGAGCATCATCCAAGCTTCTTGCCCAATCCCTTCTACGGTTAATTACAGTCCGTTCCAGGATTCTTTTGAGCTCTCTATTTGAGACTTCAGCTTGCCCATTAGTTTGTGGATGATATGGAGTAGCTACCCTGTGGCTAACTCCATAACGAACCAGAGCAGCATAAAGCTGTTTATTGCAGAAATGAGTGCCCCCATCACTAATTAACACTCTAGGGATACCAAATCTGCTGAAGATGTGTTTTTGGAGGAATTTTAACACTGTTTTAGTGTCATTGGTGGGTGTTGCAATAGCCTCCACCCATTTGGATACATAATCCACTGCCACCAGAATATAAGTGTTTGAGTATGATGGTGGGAAGGGTCCCATGAAGTCAATGCCCCATACATCAAACAACTCAATCTCCAAGATCCCTTGCTGAGGCATGGCGTAACTGTGAGGTAGATTGCCAGATCTTTGGCAACTGTCACAATTAAGTACATACGCTCGGGAGTCTTTATAGAGAGTAGGCCAGTAGAAGCCACTTTGGAGGACTCTTGTAGCTGTTCGCTCACTTCCAAAATGTCCTCCATACTGTGATCCATGGCAGTGCCATAGGATCTTCTGTGCTTCTTCCTTAGGCACACATCTACGGATTACTCCGTCTGCACATCTCTTAAAGAGATATGGCTCATCCCAAAGATAATACTTTGCATCTGTGATCAGCTTCTTTATTTGCTGTCTACTGTACTCTTTGGGTATAAATCTTACTGCCTTGTAGTTTGCAATGTCTGCAAACCATGGCACTTTGATGCGTGCATAAACTTGTTATGCTACGATTTCAGGAAATTGCACAGATCGGCAAAATTCCTTCCGGCAAGTGCACCGGTTATCGTCAAGTAAAAACTCACAATAGAGTGAGGTCGAATCCCACAAGGATTGGTTGAATGAGCAATTCGAATTAGAAGTTTGGTTAGTTGAGCGGAATCAAGAATTGGATGTGAATTGCATAAAGTAAATTGGCGGGAAATGTAAATTGCAAGGAATTGAAATGACTGAATCTTAAATTTGCAAGAATGAAAGTGCGAGAAATTAAATTGCTGAAATTAAAAGGGAATTGGGGTGATTGCATGAATTGAAATTGCAGAATGTAAATAGAAAGTGTAGATCAGAGATGGGGAGTTCATTGGGTATTAGGAGATATTGAGATCTCCGAATCAAAACATTTTCATCTCTTCCTCAACCAATGCATTCATTAAATCTTGCTTGGCAATCTTATATGATTGGATCCCAATTCCTTGGCTCATCAATTCTCTCTAAAAACAAACAAATTCCCAATCCCTTGGTTTAAATGTTCATAAGAAGAGATGATGCTTGATCACTGATTATACCACACAGTTTCATGAACCACAATTTGGTAGGATTACATGTCACAATATCCATCCAAACCCCAATCCAATTCACTGTGAGAAAGCTTCTCTAGCATGAATCCATCATTCCTTTCCCAAGGTTCCGAAGGATTCCAATTATGGATAGTTTCTTTCCCAAGACAACTACCCAATGGAATTAGATCGAGAAGCTTTCTAACAAAATTCAAGAGAAAAGATTGAAGAAGAAGATGAAAACTATTATTGATTCATTGAATTACAATAGAGCTCCCTAACCCAATGAAAGGGGTTTAGTGTGTCATAGCTCTGAATTCAATTACAGTATGAAAAATTCTAAAGTGTCAAAAAGTGTCAACTAACTTCAATTCTATCCTATTTATACACTTTCTAAATTGAGCTTCTGTTGTGTTTCTTGGGCTTTGAGGCCTTTCCTTGATTTCCTTTTGCCTTGGGTTTATGGTCCATAATTCTGATGAGACTGTGATCCAATTCTGCAACATTCATTGAGCAAACTTAGTGATAAACAAGTAATGACACAAGGCTCAACAAATTGAATTCCAGACTCATCAATTCTTCAGGCCCAATCTCATAAACCATGATATTCACTTGGGTTTCACACCATAATATGTTTAAGTTAGTATTTGTGCTCAATTGCTAACTTAAACTTCAATATATTTGGCCCAGAAACCTTTTCAAATGGTGGTGTTTAAGTTGAAGTTTAAGTTTCAGTTTAAGGTCAAACTAAAACTTAAACGTGGAATTGGAAGAAAGCAACCCAGGAGAGTGAATATATCGAACACGTTTAACCTCCAGTTTGAGGTCAAACTGGAGGTTAAACTTGGAAATGAAGAAAGCAAGCTCTGGAGGGAATTAGGATCGAACACGTTTAACCTCCAGTTTGAGGTCAAACTGGAGGTTAAACGTGGAATGAAGAAAACACCCTGGAGGAAGAAAAACCATCGAACACGTTTAACCTCCAGTTTGAGGTCAAACTGGAGGTTAAACGTGGAAACACTTCCCTTTCATTGAGTCGTCACTTTGTTCTCTTGTCAACCTTGCCAATTTGATGCCAAATATGGACTATTATACCTCGTTGGAAAGCTATGGATGTCTACTTTCCAATGCAACTAGAAGCACCTCAATTGGAGTTCTACAACTCGAGTTATACTCCATGGAAGGTGAAGAGGTCAGCTGGCCTGATTGCATGTTGGTACTATGCTCTTCTATGCACATTACGGGGCTGTTTTCTCCCTTAATTTTTAGTATCTACCATGCATGCCATATATGCTTGGAAAGCTCTAGATGTCTTCTTTCCAATGCATTTTGAATCACCTCATTTGGAGTTTTGTAGCTCAAGTTATTTACGTTTGAAGAAGGCATGGTCAAGCTGTTCCATATAACACGTTTAAGCTCCAGTTTGAGGTCAAACTGGAGGTTAAACGTGGAATGCTCCTGGTGCCTCTCTTGCTTCTGGCGTTTAACCTCCAGTTTGAGGTCAAACTGGAGGTTAAACGTGGGATGCTTCTTGGTGAGAAAAGAAAGTGTCGAACACGTTTAACCTCCAGTTTGAGGTCAAACTGGAGGTTAAACGTGGAAATGCTTTTGTGCCTCCCTTAGTTCAATTCATCATTCTGGCGTTTAACCTCCAGTTTGAGGTCAAACTGGAGGTTAAACGTGGAATGCTTGTTGGTTCCTTTTCTCATTCTGGCGTTTAACTTCCAGTTTGAGGTCAAACTGGAGGTTAAACGCCAGTTACAGCATTTCCTCTCTTCCCATGATTTTGGCGTTTAAGCTCCAGTTTAACCTTAAACTGGAGCTTAAATGTCCCATTTGATATTCAAGCTTCCTTTATTGATGTTGTTGCTTCCTTGCCTAGCCTCTTCTTCCCTGAAATCATCCAAACAATTGCATCAAAGTCTTGCAAAATTTCATGAGAATTCATCCATTCATAGCATTCAAGTAATATCACTAAAACTCATGGAATTTGCATCAAAATTATACTGCTTGGGTGATTCATTGCTTTGTTGTTCATTTAACCATTCTTGGTTACTTTAAGCTCAAGAAAATGCATAAAACAACCAAAACTAACAGAAATATGCTAGTGAAACTAGCCCAAGATGCCTTGGCATCACACTTCCTGGATGGCAAAGAGTTGCTCATCCGGAAAGGTTTCAGAGATCTCAGTGAGAGGGAGGGACGCCCCTTCCACTGGTTCTATTCGGAACAGGTGATCTGCTACTTGATTCTCTGTTCCTTTTCTGTCTCTTATTTTTATATCAAACTCCTGCAGAAGCAGCACCCATCTTATAAGTCTGGGTTTCGAATCCTGCTTTGTGAGTAGATATTTAAGAGCAGCATGGTCTGTATACACAATCACTTTTGATCCTACTAAATAAGATCTGAATTTATCAATGGCGAAAACTACTGCAAGTAGTTCTTTTTCTGTGGTTGTGTAATTCTTCTGTGCGTCATTTAAAACACGGCTGGCATAGTAAATGACGTGCAGAAGCTTGTCATGCCTTTGTCCCAACACTGCACCAATGGCATGGTCACTGGCATCACACATTAATTCAAATGGTAATGTCCAGTCTGGTGCAGAGATGATTGGTGCTGAGACCAATTTAGCTTTCAGGGTCTCAAATGCCTGCAGACACTCTTTATCAAAGATGAATGGCGTGTCAGCAGCTAGCAGGTTGCTTAGAGGTTTGGCGATTTTTGAAAAATCCTTTATAAACCTCCTATAGAATCCTGCATGCCCCAGGAAGCTTCTAATTGCCTTAACATTGGTGGGTGGTGGTAATTTTTCAATTACTTCAACTTTAGCTTGATCCACCTCTATTCCCTTGTTTGAAATTTTATGCCCAAGGACAATCCCTTCAGTCACCATAAAGTGGCATTTTTCCCAGTTTAAAACCAGGTTGGTCTCTTGGCATCTTTTTAGAACAAGTGCTAAATGGTTAAGGCAGGAGCTGAATGAGTCTCCAAACACTGAAAAGTCATCCATAAAGACTTCCAGAAATTTTTCCACCATATCAGAGAAAATTGAAAGCATGCACCTCTGAAAAGTTGCAGGTGCATTGCATAGCCCAAATGGCATCCTTCTGTATGCAAATACTCCAGATGGGCATGTGAATGCCGTTTTCTCCTGATCCTGGGGATCTACTGCAATTTGATTATAACCTGAATATCCATCCAGGAAGCAGTAGTATTCATGACCTGCTAGTCTTTCTAACATCTGGTCTATGAATGGTAAAGGAAAATGATCCTTTCTGGTAGCTGTATTGAGCCTTCTGTAATCAATACACATACGCCACCCAGTAACTGTTCTTGTAGGAACCAGTTCATTTTTTTCATTATGAACCACTGTCATCCCACCTTTCTTAGGGACAACTTGGACTGGGCTCACCCAGGGGCTGTCAGAAATAGGATAAATAATCCCAGCCTCTAGTAATTTAGTGACCTCTTTCTGCACCACTTCCTTCATGGCTGGGTTCAGCCGCCTTTGTGGTTGAACCACTGGTTTGGCGTCACCCTCCAGTAAGATCTTGTGCATGCATCTAGCTGGGCTAATGCCCTTAAGATCACTGATGGACCACCCAAGAGCTGTCTTGTGTGTCCTTAGCACTTGAATTAGTGCTTCCTCTTCCTGTGGCTCTAAGGTAGAGCTTATGATTACAGGAAAGGTATCACCTTCTCCCAGAAATACATATTTCAGGGATGGTGGTAATGGTTTGAGCTCGGGTTTAGGAGGTTTCTCCTCTTCCTGAGGGATTTTCAGCGGTTCTACTATTCTCTCTGATTCCTCCAGGTCAGGCTGAACATCTTTAAATATGTCCTCTAGCTCTGATTCGAGACTCTCAGCCATATTGACCTCTCTTACCAGAGAGTCAATAATATCAACACTCATGCAGTCATTTGGGGTGTCTGGATGTTGCATGGCTTTGACAACATTCAACTTGAACTCCTCCTCATTGACTCTCAAGGTTACTTCCCCTTTTTGGACATCAATGAGGGTTCGGCCAGTTGCTAGGAAAGGTCTTCCTAGAATGAGAGTTGCACTCTTGTGCTCCTCCATTTTCAGCACCACAAAGTCAGTAGGAAAGGCGAATGGCCCAACCTTGACAATCATGTCTTCAATCACGCCTGATGGGTATTTAATGGAGCCATTAGCAAGTTGAAGACATATCCTGGTTGGTTTGATTTCTTCAGTTAAGCCAAGCTTTCTGATAGTAGATGCAGGTATTAGGTTGATACTTGCCCCAAGATCACATAAAGCTTGCTTGGTACAAGTACCCTCTAATGTGCATGGTATCATAAAGCTCCCAGGATCTTTAAGCTTCTCAGGTAAGCTTTTCAGAATGACTGCACTGCATTCTTCAGTGAGGTAAACTTTTTCAGTTTCCCTCCAATCCTTCTTATGACTTAAGATCTCTTTCATGAACTTAGCATAAGAGGGTATTTGCTCAAGTGCTTCTGCAAACGGAATCTTTATTTCAAGAGTCCTGAGATAGTCTGCAAAGCGGGCAAATTGCTTATCCTGTTCCGCTTGGCGGAGTTTTTGAGGATAAGGCATTTTGGCTTTATATTCCTCAACCTTAGTTGCTGCAGGTTTATTACCTACAGAAGTGGGTTGGGAAGCCTTTTTAGAAAGGTCAGCACTTGTATGTGACTGATTCCCCACTGGCATTTGAATGCCAGTGGTGGGAGCTGGAGTGGCGTTAGACGCCACTTCCTTGTTTGTTACTGGCGTTTGAACGCCGGAACCATGCTCCCTTTGGGCGTTCAACGCCGGATTCATGCTTGTTTCTGGCGTTGAACGCCAGGAATGAGCATGGTCTGGGCGTTCAGCGCCAGCTTTATTCCTCTCTGGGCTCTGATTGTCCTCAGAGGGATTTTGAGTATCTATCTGTTCATTTCTTGGTTTCCTGCTGCTTTGAAGTGAGGTATTTAATGTTTTCCCACTTCTTAATTGAACTGCTTGGCATTCTTCTGTTATTTGTTTTGACAGTTGCTTTTCTGTCTGCTTTAATTGTGCTTCCATGTTCCTGTTGGCCATTCTTGTTTCCTGTAATATTTCCTTGAATTCGGCTAGCTGCTGAGTTAGAAAGTCTAATTGCTGATTGAATTCATTAGCCTGATCCACCGGACTGAGTTCAGCAGTTACTGTTTTAGCTTCTTCTTTCATGGAAGATTCACTGTTTAGATACAAATGTTGATTTCTGGCAACTGTGTCAATAAGCTCTTGAGCCTCTTCAATTGTTTTTCTCATATGTATAGATCCACCAGCTGAGTGGTCTAGAAAAATCTGAGCCTTTTCTGTAAGCCCATAGTAGAAGATGTCTAATTGCACCCATTCTGAAAACATTTCAGAGGGGCATTTTCTTAGCATCTCTCTGTATCTCTCCCAGGCATCATAAAGAGATTCATTATCTCCTTGTTTGAAGCCTTGGATGCTTAACCTTAGCTGTGTCATCCGTTTTGGAGGGAAATAGTGATTCAGGAATTTTTCTGACAGCTGCTTCCATGTTTTTATGCTGTTCTTAGGCTGGTTATTTAACCACCTCTTAGCTTGATCTTTTACAGCAAATGGAAACAGTAATAATCTATAGACATCCTGATCCACTTCCTTATCATGTACTGTGTCAGCAATTTGCAAGAATTGTGCCAGAAACTCTGTAGGTTCTTCATGTGGAAGACCAGAATACTGACAGTTTTGCTGCACCATGATAATGAGCTGAGAATTCAACTCAAAGCTACTAACTCCAATGGAGGGTGTTCCGAGGGTTACCTGAAACGTATAGCTCGGTCGCTTGGAGAGGCCCGAGGTGGGGGTCAGGGACCCGAGCTTGATATGTAGAGTGGTTGGTGGTTGTACCTGCAATGACACTCCGATGCTTAAGTTAGCATGGGTCCAAGCAGATATGTGTAGAATGTGGAATGAATGTCATACCTGGGTGCTCCAGTGTATTTATAGTAGTTTGGCCGTGATCTTCCCTGGATAAGATATTCTTATCTTATCTTATCCTTCGGGAGTTTTATCCCTATCTTTGTGGAACCGCCTTTGCTAGGCCTTTTCGGCCTTTAGGTTTTGGGCTGCGTTCTTTTTGATGGGCCTTCCTTGCTTTGTTGTCCGAGGTCCGACCTCTAGGCGTGGGCCTTAGGACGAGGTCGGGCTTTTCATAGATTTGCCGAGTTTGGAGGAGCCCGGTCAGGGTATGAACAGTGCCCCTGCCCGAGTTCGTCCTTTTTTGGAGGTCGAGCTCGGGCATAGTAGTTTTTCAAAATTCAAAAATGGCCGTTTTCTGCATTTATTGCATTTTACCGTTTCTCCTCGATTTCCGTTCGGGCTCTGTGAAGGCATTATTTATTTGCTCCCTTCCTTTTTCTTCGTTTATTCTGCTCCTTTCCTGTTTTTCTAAGTTTCGCCATCTCCTTTTTCGAGCACCGCTTCTCTTTCTTTGTTTCTTCTTTCCCCGAATCTTTCTGTGTGTCTTTCCGGGATTTCCTCTGCGCCGCCGCTTCGTTCTCCTTGCTTCGGAGCTCTTCGCCTTCGTTTTCTTTCTTCCAGGTTTGTTCTTCTGTTTCTATTTTCTTGTGATCATATGCTTCTGTTCTTCGTGTGGCTCTTTGTTTGTTTCTTTTTCTTTATGCCTGGGTTGCCCCGAAAAGAGGCGCCGCCATTGCTTTGTTTGTATATGGGGGGGGCTCTTTTTGTTTTTCTGGTACTTTGTTCCGGGTTGCCGCATTTTCTTTTTTGTTTCTTGCTTGGCTGAACGGGTTTTCGCTGTCTGCTTTATGTGATTTTTGCTTGCTGTTGTATTTCTTCTTTGTAGGTAAGAGTTTTATGTCTCGAAAGGTTCTTCAAGCGATGTCGACCAAGATTCCAAGTGGTCTTGGTTGGGTAGACCCTCTTCCTCTAAAAGTCCCTTCTGTGGTAGATTCTGAATATTTGGCTAGGTTCCGTAGGGACTGTAGCATATGTGAGAATAGAGAGTCTGAGAGGGATTATGAACTAGTAGCCCCGGATTCCGAGGAGAGAGTTTGCTTCCCGCCCTTAGATAGTTCCGAGAAGCTCTTCTTTTATGCTTATGATTGTTTTTTCTCTAAGCTGAGTGTCCGACTTCCTTTTACCGACCTGGAGTCCGAGGTGTTGTGGTCTTGTAACCTTGCCCCTACGCAGCTCCATCCAAATTCTTGGGCGTTTTTAAAGCTGTTTCAACTTTTGTGTCAGTTTTTGGGCGTCGCTCCCTCTATTTCTCTTTTTCCTACTTGTTTGTGTTGACGAAGCCGGGGTCGGGTGGAGGGAAGGTGTCTTGGGTCTCTTTTAGGGCTAACCAGGGGAGGAAGTTTTGTACCCTTTATGATGAGTCCTTTCATGATTTCAAGAACTTTTATTTCAAGGTCCGGGCTACTGGAGACGTCCGACCTTTCTTTCTGGATGAGAGTGGGGAGCCTTCTTTTCCTCTTTGTTGGCAGGAGAATGTAGTGTCTGCTAAGTATACTTTTGAGAGTCTAGATGAGGTTGAGCAGGCTTTTGTGGGTGTGGTGAGCAGTTTATGGGGTCGGGCACCTCACTTGGATACGAAGAAAATGTTGGGAGATCCAAGCCTTCTCCGTTCCGAGTTAGGTAGTTTCCCGACCTCTCCGAGATTCTTCTTTTTTAGTATTTTGGTTTTGCTTGTTTTTGGTGAAATTTCTGTTGTGGTAATCCTTTTTTTTATTTCTGCAGAGATGTCTTCTCAGGCGGATTCCATGAAGTTCCTTCGTCGGACGAAGAAGTCTGTGGCTGCTCGAAATATCGAGGCTGGGGAGGCTTCTGCCCGATCTTCTCCGCAGAAGACTACCGTGGGTGTTCAGACTCGGTCGAAGACTATTCCGACTCCCCAGTTCCGAGCTATAAGTCAAGACCCTCCGACCTCCGGGCCTGCTACCTCTTCTCCTCCCCCGTTCTCGGGTCCTCCTCCCAAGAAGCAGAAGACCTCTCAAGAGCTTGCGGGTTTTAACGATAAGGATTTCGATGCTCTTGGTTGGATTGAACAGCATATTCTCCCTCAGACTTTTATTTCTACTGATGACGTGTCTATGGAGCACCATTTTCAGTATATGGCGCGGAGTTGTGTTCGGATGGCCAGTCTTCATGCTGCTATTGCCCGGGAGTTCAAGAAATCCCCCATTGGTGCGACCAGCTCCCGACTTGAGAAGGCTCAGTCTGAGTTTGAGAGGATTAGTGAGCTGAAGGCTGCTAGGATTACTGAGCTGGAGGCCTCTTTGGAGAAAGAGAAAGCTAAAGCTACCGCGGCTGTGGCGGCAGCGAAAGCATCTGAGGAGATGGCGAAGGCGGCGACGGAGAATTATACTCGGGTATACGCCGAGCTTGTGGAGACAAAGGAGAAGTTGCAGTCTGCTCAGGATGATTTTTACGAGCTAGAAGGGCATGTGGCTAAGGGTATGGATGCTATGTATGAAAATTTGAAAGCTCAGGTCCGGGTTCTTGCTCCTGACCTGGATCTGAGTTTATTCAGTACGGATAACGTTGTTGTGGAGGGAAAGATTGTTCCTGCTCCCAACGAGGATGAGGCTCCGGTGTCCGACCCCAAAGTTCCGGTGTCCGACCCCAAAGTTCCGGTTGTGAACCCGATTTTGTCTTTGGCCGAGGAGGAATCTGGTGTGGAGGTTTTGAACCGAGATGACGGTGCCGTCAATGTTGTCCCGATTTCAATGTTTCCTCCGCAGCCTTCTGCCGATGTGGAGTCCGGGAAGGGTCTTGGTTCCCTGTAATCTTTTTATCTTTTGGTTGTTTGCCCGGCCTGTGGGCTCTTTTTTAGATGCTTTGAACACCTTTTTGCTATTTAGCTACTTGTAGTAACTTTCTTTAGCTTTATTTTGCGGTGTTTGGTTTGCGTTTTGACTTTTAGCTCCGCTTTATGCTTTTTAGTTGTTTTTGGGTAACAACCTTTTAGCTAGCGCTTTTTTCCTTTTGATTTCGTTTTTTCGCTTGTACTTTTTAGTTGCCTTTGTATAGCAACTTTTTAGTAAGCGTTTTCGAAATCTTTGTTTTCTCTTTTTGATTTCGTTTTTTCGCTTGTACTTTTTAGTTGTTTTTGCATAGCAACTTTTTAGTAAGCGTTTTCGAAATCTTTGTTTTCTCTTTTTGATTTCGTTTTTTCGCTTGTACTTTTTAGTTGTTTTTGCATAGCAACTTTTTAGTAAGCGTTTTTGAAATCTTTGTTTTCGCCGTTTTAAGGCTTCTTTTTCGGATCCGGGCTTTTCTCGGGCCTCGGTTGGGTCGGTCGAGTACTTCCCTTTGTTGGGTCCGACCTTGTCGTTGGTCGGCCTTTTAAGTTATTTTTGTAATCTCTTTTGTTTAGCTTTTTGAGCCTTTTCAGAGTTGCTTTATAACTTCTCACATTAATTTGAACCTCGTCGCTTTATCTTGCCGACCTTGTATGGTCTCTTGGCAATGATTTTTTGCGTTTTGTCGAGCATAAATTAATGCGCCTTGGCGGGGTACTTTTTCAGGATTTGTTTCATCACGAGGAAGAACAAAAGAAAATAGAAAAATTTGATTAGTTATTAAAAAGAAAGAATATTTACAGAGTGTTTACCCTTGACTAGGTCGGGTGCCTTACTTGACCGGGTGTCTCATTAAAAAACCCTTGTAGGGAAAAAGAGTACACCTCGGGTCGAATTTTTCTAGCTGTAGTACCGTCTTAGATTACAGGCGTGCCAGGCCCTGGGCAGCTCATTGCCTTCTAGGTCGGATATCTTATAATAGCCTGTTCCTAAGACTTCCGTTACTTTGTAGGGTCCTTTCCAATTTGCAGCTAGCTTTCCTTCTCCCGACTTTTGTGTTCCGATGTCATTTTGGATTAGAATTAGGTCGTGAGTGGAGAAGCTTCGTTTTATTACCTTCTGATTGTATCTGAGGGCCGTTCGCCGTTTTAAGGCTTCTTCTCGGATCCGGGCCCTTTCTCGGACCTCGGGGAGGAGGTCGAGTTCTTCCTTTTGTGCCTGCGGGTTACCTTCTTCGTTGTAGAAGATGACTCTGGGTGACCCTTCATCTATTTCGGTAGGAATCATTGCCTCCATCCCGTAAGCTAGTCGGAATGGCGATTCTCCCGTTGTAGAGTGTGGAGTTGTCCGATACGCCCATAATACCTGGGGGAGCTCCTCGGCCCATGCTCCTTTGGCCTCTTGGAGTCTTCGTTTTAACCCGGCCAAGATGACTTTATTTGCGGCCTCTGCTTGTCCGTTGGCTTGTGGGTGCTCCACTGAGGTGAATTGCTGTTTGATTTTTAGTTCGGCTACCAAGTTCTGAAAACTTGTGTCCGTGAACTGTGTTCCATTGTCTGTTGTAATGGAGTAGGGGACTCCGAACCTTGTGACAATGTTTTTGTATAGGAATTTGCGGCTTTCTGAGCCGTAATGGTGGCTAAGGGTTCGGCTTCGATCCACTTTGTGAAGTAGTCGACCCCTACTATGAGGTATTTGACTTGCCCCGGTCCTTGGGGGAACGGGCCGAGTAGGTCAAGTCCCCATTTTGCGAAGGGCCATGGTGCGGTGACGCTGATAAGGTCTTCGGGTGGTGCTTTGTGAAAATTGGCGTGTTTTTGGCAGGGGGGGCATATTTTCACAAACTCCGTTGCGTCTCTTTGCAAAGTTGGCCAGTAGAACCCGGCTCGGACTACTTTCTTGGATAATGCCCGAGCTCCGAGGTGGTTCCCACACATTCCTCCGTGGACTTCTTCGAGGACGCTCTTCGTTTCTGAGGTCGGGACGCACCTAAGGAGGGGATTTGCGAATCCTCTTCTGTATAATACGTCGTGAATTAGCATATAATTCTGGGCGTCTTTCGCGAGTCTTTTAGCTTCTTTTCTTTCGGCGGGGAGAGTTCCCGACTTCAGGTAGTTGAGTATGGGGGTCATCCATCCTTGCTGTTGGTTGGATATATTTAGCGTTTCTTCCTCTCTTATCACGGAGGGAGATTGTAAGGTTTCCTGGAAGAGACTTCTGTTGTTACCTCCGGGCTTGGTGCTGGCGAGTTTTGAGAGGGCGTCTGCCCGGGCGTTTTGTTCCCGAGGTATGTGCTGGATCTGTATTTCTGAAAAGTGGCGTAATTGTGCCTGTGTTTGGTCCAGGTATTTTTTCAAAGTTAGATCTTTGGCCTGGTAGCTTCCATTTACTTGTGACGTGACGACCTGGGAGTCGCTGAAGATCGTGATTCTCTGGGCTCCGACCTCTTCGGCTAGCTTTAGACCTGCTAGTAGGGCCTCGTATTCGGCTTGGTTGTTTGAAGCCTGGAACTCGAATTTTAGGGATAGTTCTATCCGCGTTCCTTGGTCGCTTTCGAGTATAACCCCGGCTCCGCTTCCTGTTTTGTTTGAGGACCCGTCGACATACAGGTTCCATGAGAGTGGGGTTCCAGGGGTCTCAGTGTATTCTGCGATGAAGTCGGCTAGATACTGAGATTTTATGGCAGTCCGGGCTTCATAGTGGAGGTCGAACTCGGACAGCTCTACCGCCCATTGTAGTATTCGTCCTGCTAGGTCTGTTTTTTGCAGGATGTGTCTCATGGGTTGGTTTGTCCGGACTTTGATGGTGTGGGCTTGAAAGTAGGGACGGAGCCTCCGAGCTATGAAAACTAGGGCGTAGGCGAATTTTTCTATCTTCTGATAGTTTAATTCGGCCCCTTGTAGTGCCTTGCTTACAAAGTATATAGGGTGTTGTCCTTGATCATTTTCGCGTATTAACGCTGAGGCGACTGCTCGATTTCCAACCGAGAGGTATAGTACGAGTTCTTCTCCTTTTAAAGGTCGGGTTAGGATTGGTGGCTGCCCGAGGAATTCCTTGAATTCTTGGAAGGCCTTTTCGCACTCCGGGGTCCATGAGAAGGGTTTCCCTTTCTTTAGGAGCGAGTAGAGAGGTAGTGATTTTATCGCTGATCCTGCCAAGAATCTTGATAGGGCGGCTAGCCTTCCATTCAGTTGTTGTACTTCTTTGACACACGTCGGGCTCTTCATATTGAGTATTGCTTGGCATTTGTCCGGGTTCGCTTTGATGCCCCTTTGAGTCAGCATGAAGCCTAAGAACTTTCCGGCTTCTGCGGCGAAGGTGCACTTTGTCGGGTTAAGTCTCATGTTGTGTTTTCTGAGGGTGCCGAAGACGCTGGCGAGGTCGGTCAGCAAGTTTCTGTCTTCTTGTGTCTTTACCAGCATGTCGTCGACGTACACCTCTAGTTGTAGTCCGATGTGCTCTGAGAACACTTTGTTCATTAGCCTCTGGTAGGTTGCCCCTGCGTTCTTCAGCCCGAAGGGCATTACTACGTAGCAGTAGTTTGCCCTTGGGGTTATGAACGAGGTCTTTTCTTGGTCGGGTCCGTACATCGGGATTTGATTGTATCCCGAGTATGCGTCCATGAAGGAGAGATATCTGTAGCCTGAGGCTGCGTCTACTAAGGCGTCGATGTTTGGTAGTGGATATGGGTCTTTGGGGCAGGCTTTGTTGAGGTCTGTGTAATCGACACACATCCTCCATTTTCCGTTGGGCTTTTTTACCAAGACCACGTTTGCAAGCCATAGGGGGTATTTTACTTCCCTAATAAACCCTGCATCTAGTAGTGCTTGTACTTGTTCTTCTATCGCTTGCATGCACTCGGGTCCGAGCTTCCGGCGTCTTTGTTGGACAGGTCGGGATCCCGGGTAAACTGATAGCTTATGGCACATCAGGTCGGGACTTATGCCTGGCATGTCGGAGGCTTTCCAGGCGAAGAGGTCGGAATTCTCCTTTAAGAGGGTTATGAGTTCCTCTTTTAGGTCCGCTTTGAGGTTTGCTCCTACGTTTGTTACTTTTTCGGGTGTGTTCCCAATCTGGACTTTTTCGGTTTCTCCCTCTGGTTGTGGCCGAAGATCTTCTCGGGCTTGAACTCGTCCGAGTTCTATTGTGTTGATCTCTTTCCCTTTTAGGCTCAGGCTTTCGTTGTAGCATCGCCGCGCTAGTTTTTGGTCGCCTTTTAGGGTAGCGATTCCTTTTGCGGTAGGGAACTTCATACAGAGGTGTGGGGTTGAGACTATAGCTGCCAGCCTGTTTAGGGTTGGTCGCCCAATGAGGGCATTGTACGCCGAAGTGACGTCGACTATAATGTAGTCAATGCTTAATGTTTTAGATTGCTCGCCTCTTCCAAAGGTAGTGTGTAGCGGGATGTATCCTAAGGGATGGATCGGGGTATCCCCTAGCCCAAATAGGACGGTGGGATAGGCCTTTAGTTCTTTTTCTTCAAGTCCGAGCTTGTCGAATGCCGTTTTGAACAGGATATCTGCTGAGCTTCCCTGGTCAATCAGGGTTCGATGTAAGTTGGCGTTTGCTAGGATAATGGTGACTACCATTGGATCGTCGTGCCCGGGGATTATCCCTTGAGCATCTTCTCGGGTAAATGAGATAGTAGGTAACTCGGGCAGGGGGCTGTCTTCTCGGACATGATAGACTTCTTTGAGGTGTCTTTTTCGCGAGGATCTGGATGTTCCTCCGCCTGCAAAACCTCCATTTATCATGTGAATGTGTCTTTCAGGGGTTCGCGGGGTTTGTTCGGCCCGACCTTCGTTATCTCCCCGCCTTCTCTTCCTGGTCTCTTCTCCTTTCTCTGCTATGTATCTGTCGAGTTTTCCTTCTCTGGCCAGCTTTTCTATAACATTTTTTAGGTCGTAGCAGTCGTTAGTAGAATGACCGTAGAGCTTGTGATATTCACAGTATTCGGACCGATCTCTTCCCGCTCTCTTGTGTTTTAGCGGTCGGGGCGGTGGGATCTTTTCGGTGTGACATACTTCTCTGTAGACGTCTACCAGGGAGACTCGGAGGGGGGTGTAGTTGTGGTACTTCCGTGGCTTGTCCGAGTTGGGGTCTTCTTTTTTCTTTTGTTCCCGATCCCGATCTCGGAGTGGGTAGGTTGATTCCTTCCTAGAAGAGTCTCTTAGCTGGGAGGTTTCCTCCATGTTGATATATTTTTCTGCTCGCTCCTGCACCTCGTATAGGGAGGTCGGGTAGCGCTTGGATAGGGATTGGCTAAACGGTCCCTCTTTTAGGCCGTTTGCTAGTCCCATGATGGCCGCTTCAGTGGGTAGGTGTTGTATGTCCAGGCAGGCTTTGTTGAATCGCTCCATGTATTCTCGGAGAGTTTCTTGGTTACCTTGCTTGATCCCGAGTAGACTGGGGGCATGTTTTGTCTTGTCCTTTTGAATAGAGAATCTTGTTAGGAATTTTTTGGTTAGGTCTTCGAAGCTGGTGATTGATCTTGGTGGCAGGTTGTCGAACCACTTCATGGCTGACTTGGTGAGAGTGGTGGGGAAGGCTTTGCATCGAATCGCGTCGGAGGCGTCGACTAGGTACATTCTGCTTCTGAAGTTGCTGAGGTGGTAACTTGGATCGGTGGTGCCGTCGTAGAGATCCATATCGGGTGGTTTGAAGTTTCGTGGTACCTTTTCCTTCATGATCTCTTGCGTGAAGGGATCATGGTTGCCTTCGGGGGTGGTGCCGTGCTCTGTCCGGCCTTTCAGGTTGGCCTCTACTTTCCGTAGTTTTTCTTCTAATTCTCTGCGCTTGCGAGCCTCCCTTCTCAGATCTTGTTCAGTTTCTTTCTGCTTCTTGATGTCCTCTTCGAGTTGCTTCAGCCGGTGTTGTTGTGCCCGGACTGTTTCTAGAATTTCCGAGCTCTTCTCTTTTTCGGAATTTTGTGGGTCTTTGTTTGGGAGTGATGTCTTTGGGCGATTCTGTTTGTTTCCTCCTGGAGTGCGTGGTGATGGAGGGCTGTCCGGTCGTTCTCCGGTGTCAATTTCGTCCTCTTGTTCAGAGGCAGTGCGGTCATTGTTGTGAGGGTCGTCCGCCATGGTAGAGGGATGACTTCCAGGTCCCCGGCAACGGCGCCAATGTTCCGAGGGTTACCTGAAACGTATAGCTCGGTCGCTTGGAGAGGCCCGAGGTGGGGGTCAGGGACCCGAGCTTGATATGTAGAGTGGTTGGTGGTTGTACCTGCAATGACACTCCGATGCTTAAGTTAGCATGGGTCCAAGTAGATATGTGTAGAATGTGGAATGAATGTCATACCTGGGTGCTCCAGTGTATTTATAGTAGTTTGGCCGTGATCTTCCCTGGATAAGATATTCTTATCTTATCTTATCCTTCGGGAGTTTTATCCCTATCTTTGTGGAACCGCCTTTGCTAGGCCTTTTCGGCCTTTAGGTTTTGGGCTGCGTTCTTTTTGATGGGCCTTCCTTGCTTTGTTGTCCGAGGTCCGACCTCTAGGCGTGGGCCTTAGGACGAGGTCGGGCTTTTCATAGATTTGCCGAGTTTGGAGGAGCCCGGTCAGGGTATGAACAGAGGGTATACAGATACTACTCCCATATGAAACAGTAGTGGGGTTAGCATATGACCCCAGAGTCCTCTTGGACTGTTCATTCCCATTTAGTTCCATGTTGGAATAAAAGAGATGGTATATATGTTGATATTATTTATTTTATAAAAATTAATTTTTATAAAATAAAATAAAAACGAAATAAATAAAAGAAAGTGAAAATATTTTGAAATTGAAAATTGAATTTTTTTATATAAAATTTTCGAAAAATGTAGTTCAAAATTGGTTAGAAAATAAAATTTTTTTTTTGAATTTTGAATTTTATGATGAAAGAGAAAAACACACAAAAGACACAAGACTTAAAATTTTTAGATCTAATGCTCCTTATTTTCGAAAATTTTTGGAGGGAAAAACACCAAGGAACACCAAACTTAAAAATTTTAAGATCAAGACACAAGAAAAACTCAAGAACACTTTGAAGATTCACAAGAACACCAAGAACACAAGAAAGAACATCAAACTTAAAATTTTAGAAAGCTTTAATGAAATTTTCGAAAATTATGAAAGATTAACAAGAAAACACCAAACTTAAAGTTTGGCACAAGATTAAATCAAGAAAAATTATTTTTGAAAAAGGTTCCAAAGCGTATACCCAATTATCAAGAATATAAACCAATACTCTAGCCAATTGGGAATAAATATAACACTTGTTCTAAATATTCCAATTAATGCTTTAAAAAGAACACAAGTGAAACAAGAAAAGACACAAAGCAAGAAAAACTCAAGATCAAACAAGAAAAATAAGCAAGAACAACTTGAAGATCAATGAAGAACAAAGAACACAAGTCGAAAATTTTAAAGAAAAATATGAGATATGCAATTGACACCAAACTTAGAACAAGACACTAAACTCACGAAAATTAGCAATTAATTAAAAGAAAAATAATAAATTTTGAAAAGAAATTTTTTAAAAAGAAACTATCCTATCAAGATTTAATGACTCTATAACAATAAAAATAAAAATAAATTATTCCTAATCTAAGAAATAAAATAAACTTTTAGTTGTTCAAACTCGAATAATCCCCGGCAATGGCGCCAAAAACTTGGTGCACGAATTTGTAATCCGCACAACTAACCAGCAAGTGCACTGGGTCGTCCAAGTAATACCTTACGTGAGTAAGGGTCGATCCCACGAAGATTATTGGTTTGAAGCAAGCTATATTTATTTTATTAATCTTAGTCAGGAGGCCAATAGGATTACAAGTGAAATTACTAGATTTGATTATAAAAATAAAAGAGAATAACAGCGTTACTTGTTGTGCAGTAATGAGAAATATGTTGGAGTTTTGGAGATGCTTTGTCCTTTGAATTTCAACTCTTCCTTAAAATCCTTCAACACACGAAAAGTCCCTTCCATGGCAAGCTCTATGTAGGGTGTCACCGTTGGCAATGGCTACCTCCCATCCTCTCAGTGAAAACGTTCCTATGCTCTGTCACAGCACGACTAATCATCTGTCGGTTCTCAATCGGGTTGGAATAGAATCCCTTGATTCTTTTGCGTCTGTCACTAACGCCCAGCCTTCAGGAGTTTGAAGCTCGTCACGGTCATTCAATCCCAGAATCCTACTCGGAATGCCATAGACAAGGTTTAGACCTTCCGGATTCTCATGAATGCTGCCATCAATCCAGCTTATACCACGAAGATTCTGCGTAATGAATCTAAGAGATACTCATTCAGTCTAATGTAGAACGGAAGTGATTGTCAGGCACACGTTCCTGGTTGGGGAAGGTGATGAGTGTCACGGATCATCACCTTCTCCACAATTAAGCGCAAATGAACATCTTAGATAAGAACAAGCGTGTTTGAATGGAAAATAACGGAATTGTATTAATTCATCGAGATGTTGCAGAGCTCCTCACCCCCAACAATGGAGTTTAGAGACTCATGCCATCAAAAAGTATGTAATTCAGATCTGAAAATGTCATCAGGTACAGAATAATTCACTAAAAGTTGTTTAAATAGTAAACTAGTAACCTAGGTTTACAGAATATGAGTAAACTAAGATAATTGGTGCAGAAATCCACTTCTAGGGCCCACTTGGTGTGTGCTGGGGCTGAGACTAAAGCTATCCACGAGTAGAGGCTTTTCTTGGAGTTGAACTCCAAGTTATGACGTGTTTTGGGCGTTCAACTCCGGATCATGACATTTTTCTGGCGTTTAACTCCAGACAGCAGCATGTACTTGGCGTTCAACGCCAAGTTACGTCGTCTATCTTCGCGCAAAGTATAGACTATTATATATTGCTGGAAAGCCCTGGATGTCTACTTTCCAACGCCATTGAGAGCGCGCCAATTGGACTCCTGTAGCTCCAGAAAATCTATTTCGAGTGCAGGGAGGTCAGGATCCAACAGCATCAGCAGTCCTTTTTCAGCCTAAGTCAGATTTCTGCTCAGCTTCCTCAATTTCAGCCAGAAAATACCTGAAATCACAGAAAAATACACACACTCATAGTAAAGTCCAGAAATATGATTTTTGCTTAAAAACTAATAAAATTCTATTAAAAACTAATTAAAACATACTAAAATCTACATGAAATCACCCCCAAAAAGCGTATAAAATATCCGCTCATCATCTATGCTAATGAAAGATTCAAATCCTAGTCCACCTAACCATAAATGATCCTACCTTGACCCTAACCCCATTACAACCTAAATGAAAGACCTTATGATGAATGTATGCATGCATTGAATAAGTGTTGATTGTTAGAAGAAAATCAAATTTTAGTAAACATGATTAGAAGAGAATTGAGTGAATTAACCCTTAAACACTTGAGTGAATAGAGCGGATACACATCCGGTGAGGGTTCAAAAGTTCAATCACATGTATTCACCCATATTATCTATATTCTTGCAAGTTGAACCCCTTTTGATAATTCAATACAATTGTGGTTTGGACTTAGTTCCTATATGCCTAGCTCTTGTGCTTACGCATGTCTCTTGGGAATTGATTTGTTTGAACTAAGCACTTCCAATTGCATTAGATAGTTGCCTTTAGATAGGATTCATGTAGTTTAGTTGCATTCAATGTCATAACCCTTAGTACCTTCTTATTTTAGCATGAGGACATGCTAAGGCTTAAGTGTGGGGAGGTTGACAAACCCCAATTTGACGGTTTGTTTTGTATTGAATTTAGAGCATCTTGATAGCCTTTTGTCACATTTAGCCTAGGAATTAGCATGATTTTGTTATCTCTCCCGTATTTGTGCTTAAGTATAAAAACATGCTTTTTAAGCCTGATTTTGATAAATTCTATTTCCTCTTTGATTCCATAAGATGCCTTGATGTGTTTGTTAGTAATCTCAGGATGAAATAGGCTAGGCATGGATCAAAGGAAGCAAGGAAGAAAGCATACAAGTGGAGAGAAGCATTAAAAGTCAAAGAAGCAAGTCAGCCATGCACGCGCACGCGCACAAGGCGCTCGCGCGCACATTGCGAAACAGGCCAAGGACGTGCACGCGTACCATGCGCGCATGCGCCGATGATGGCACATGACCTCACTAATGCAACACGTGCCTGGCGATTTGAGAGGGTTTCTGAACCCATTTTTGGCGCCAAATTGCTAAGGGAGAGGAATAAAAGGATGAAGGATTAAGGGGAAGGAACAATCATCATCACTTTTGACCAATAATCACTTTTTAGTCATTAGTTTTGTTAGAGTTTTAGTTTAGAGTTTTAGAGAGAGAAGCTCTCACTTCTCTCTAGAGCTAGGATTAGGATTAGGTTTAGTTCTTAGATCTAGATTTAGATTCATGTTCTTCTACTTCTACATCTCAATTCCTTATAGTTACATTGATTCTTCTTCCATTCTTTTATTGCAATTTCCTTTATGTTGTTCTTGTATTTTGTTATAGATCTAGTATTGCTCCTTTTACTCTCTTTCAATTCAATAAAGGTAATTCATAATAAATGTGTTTCCTTTGATTGTTGTTGTTAATTCCTTTCAATAAATGTTGTTAGATTCTATTCTTGTTGTCAATTTGCCTTGCTTTTCTTTTGTGCCTTCCAAGTGTTTGATAAAATGCTTGTTTGTATTTTAGCGTAGGTTTTGTCCCTCTTGGCCTAGGTAGAGTAATTAGTGACTCTTGAGTTATCTAATTCCTTTGTTGATCGATAATTAGAAGTTGCTAATTAATTTGAATGCCTCTAAAGCTAGTCTTCCCTTTAGGAGTTGATTAGGACTTGAGGAATCAAATTGATTCATCCACTTGACTTTCCTCCATAGTTAGAGGTTAACTAAGTGGTAGCAATGAACAATTCTCATCACAATTGAGAATGGTAACTAGGATAGGATTTCTAGTTCTCACATCTTGCCAAGAGCTTTGTTAGTTGTTAGTTTGTTTTCATTACCATTTACTTTTCATGCTTCATATCAAAAACCCCAAAATAACTCACAACCAATAACAAGACACTTTATTGTAATTCCTAGGGAGAACGACCCGAGGTTCAATACTTCGGTTTATAGATTTTAGGGGTTTGTACTTGTGACAAACAAATTTTTGTATGAAAGGATTAGCGATTGGTTTAGAGACTATACTTGCAACGAGAATTCATTTGTGAAATTCTAAACCGTCAAAAATCCAATCGTCATACGCACAGGATAAGAATCAGCCAGTGTGCGTACACACAAGTACTAGCGCGTGACTTCATTAAAAAGTCATGTGGCTCGCAATTTGGAAGGATTGAAGGCCCAATTTTGATGGCTTAGAGCTCATATAGAAGGGGCAAGCATGAGAAAACCATACCATAACATTAAGAACATTATTAGATAGTTTTAGGAGCTTTTAGTTTATGCTTCTCTTAGGTTTTTCTCTCAACTTTCTTAGGGTTTAATTAGGGTTTATAGTAAAAGTTGCAATTTCCATTTTTGATCTTGGATTCTAGCTTGCTTCCATTGTAAGTTTTTCTTGATTATCTTTAATTTCAATACTTGAGCTACACTTTCTTATAGTTTAAGCCACTTTTTTATATATACATACTTTTACAATTTTGATTTCTAGTTGATGAATTTGATGATTATTGGTTATTACATATTTGTTTGAGTTGCCATTGTTGATTTCGTTCATTAATTGCTCATAGTTTTAAGTATTTTTGTAATATGGCTATGTTTTGTGATTATGCCCACCAAGTATTTGTGGAAATATCAATTTTGAATATGGAGTAGATTTTCACCCGTTGTCTTGAAAAAATGAGTATATGAGACAATTAGAGTCATAATGTCTGATATTTAGTGGTAATTCTTGGATTCTTAGTTGTCCTTGTTTCCACTAACGCTAGCTTTTTACTAAAGTATTTAATAAGTTAGCTATGATTTGTGGATTAAGAACAATTATGCTCACTTGACTTACTCTTCGATATTAAGGGTTGACTTCGTGAGATTAATCCATTACAATTATCATAGTTGTGGTTATGACAAGGAAGAGATTCCCTAACTCAACCCAAGCCAAGGTTCTATTTATGTTTTGAACCACAATTCCATCATTTTGAGCTTTACTTGTTCTTACTACATTGATAGTTCTTCAATTCCTTTATTAGTTCATTGATTACAATTTTGATTGTTGTTTAATTCCTTAATTATTTGCTTCATTATTGAAACCCCCGATTTCACAACCAACTTATGCACTTGTGGTCACTAGTTCCTTGGGAAGATGACCCGGGATTCTTCTCCTAGTTAATTTGGTTTGAATTGTTACATCTCTATTCTAAACTTTGATCGAGTGTCACTTTGTCGGTTAGGACTATACTTACAACGCAACCTACATTCTTGAGAAATTCGTAACCGACGATCCGACCCACATCACCCAATTTCAAAATTTGGTGAATTAGGTGTTGAGATTTTTTATTGTCTTGATATTTAGGATCAAATTAACTTGAAAAAATTAATTGGTCTTGTTCAATTGATGTGTGAGGAAGTTAAAAATCCTTAAACCCTTTGTGGATTATTGAATTAGTAAGCTTGATGTTGATTATAGTAATATGATATGGAAATAGATTGAATTAGAGGTAATGCTCAAAATGGTCCCTGAAATTCCCAACTCGCTTTAGATTAGTCCATCACTTTTTAAAATGACCAAATAAGTCCCTCACTCTCAGAATCGTGAATCTCCGTTAGTCCAAAAGTTACTAGACGTTTTAACGGTGCTGAAGTGTATAGTTAAGTGCCAAGTTGGCACTTAACTGCACACTGATGTGGACAGACAATGAATTTAACTCAAATTAGTGTTCCAAATTTGATTAAAATGCCCAAATTGATCCAATTTTCACTTATAAAACCTAACCCCCAAATGTTCATCTTTGTTCTTCGTGTTCATCTTTGTTCTTCGCCTTCACTCATCTCCTCTTCATTGTTGTTGTTCTAGCCATAACAAACTTTACACATCAGAATCATAAACAACAAAACATAAAAAGAAAGAAGAAAGAAAATTAAACAAAAAAATATTAAAACATTTTTTTAATTTCTATTTTTGTGGAATTCAAACTATTATGAACTTTCAAGTTTCTTTCCACACATACACCACCTTTGTAAGCAAGAAACAACCTCAAAAAAAAGAAAAATTGAACTTTGAATATAAACTAATAATTAATAAAATCAAATGTACCCTTATTCCAATTAACGTAATAATGGATCCAAAAGTAGCATCACCCTTTGGTTGATCCTAACCACCATCTTCAACAACAATGACCAACCTTTTCCTCTTTAACAACAATGAACAACAAGATTGCCCCCATCACCACTACCACCAGACTCGACGACACCGCAACACAACAAATCCTCCAAATTAGTAATGACAACAACACATCCATAACCACATCAATTGAAGAAGAAGAAGCTTCCAATAAGAATAAAAAGAAACAACAACAACACAAAGCTTCCAATGACAAAAAAATAAAGACAAAGAAGAAGCGATTACATTGTTAGAAGAAGAAGTGGAAAATAACTACCCCATGATAGTTCGGTTAATCTCGGAACAAACGGCACAAACACCCGAAACGGAATTGAAGCACGTTATTTTCGGGATTGTCGCATCATCGAATTTGTGGGAACAAAGAAAAGAATATGGTGGAGACCAAAAGAAACTAAAGGCGTTGTTTGGTTGGATGAGAAAGCAATAATAACAAAAAATGAAAGGTTACCAGAGATTGAATATCCTTTAAATTAGTGCCAAGATCAACAACATCAATCGGAATAAGAGGAGTGAAGACGAAGAACAAAGATGAACATTTGGGAGTTAAAGTTTTATAAGTGAAAATTAGATCAATTTGGGCATTTTAATCAAATTTGAAACACCGATTTGAGTTAAATTTATTGTCTGTCCACATCAGCGTGAAGACTTGGCACTTAACTGTACACTTCAGCACAGTTAAAATGTCTAGTAACTTTTGGACTAACGGAGATTCACGATTCTAAGAGTGAAGGACTTATTTGGTCATTTTAAAAAGTGAGGGACCAATCTGAAGCGAGTTAGGAATTTTGGGGACCATTTTGGGCATTACCTCGATTGAATTATGTTAATTTGGAGTCTAATTGGTGGTTGAACTATTGGATTTGAAACTTTGGAAGCTAGGGACCAATTTTTGTGTGATTTTGGTGAAGTGAAAGCTTGAGAAAACGGTGAAATTGAGGTGTCTTTGGCTTAGCGAGGAAACGACCAAGGTATGGTTTTGGTTTCTCATAGATAATATGTAATGTCTCGTAAAAACTTAGGCTAGGTGACCATAGAATAAGTTAAACTACATGAATATGTTAAGGCTTAATGATTTCTTGTGATAATATTGAGTTATTATTAAAATGTGATGATTATTGTTATAAATGAGGTTGCTGATAGTTAATGATGATTGTTGTGATTAATGATAATGATATATTGTTGTTGATGATAATAAGTGATGATGATAGAGTGTGTGATGATGATAGAGTTATGGAAGGAATGGAATTAAATGAATTATGATGATGATTGGGGGTGTTGTGGGGGTATGTGTATGAATTGGTTGAATGGATATGAGTTGATATATGAACAAATGTTGGTGATAGTTAATTATTGATGAGTATTGACTTGAAGTATATTAAATTGAGAACTTTGAATGAGTTGAGGAAATGAGGATTGAATAGTTCAAATGGTTGGATGATTGATTAATGTTTGATGAGTATTTGGTATTGATTTTGAGTATTTTGGAATTGATTTTGTTGATAATGGTTTGGTTTGAAAATGAGAATTTGGAAAGTAGAGGTTTTGAACATTTTGGGTAAAACTTAATTTTTAATGAACTTTGGAGATCCATAACTTGATCCTCGGATCTTGGATTTGAATAAAATATATTTCAATTTAAAGATAATTTCAAGAAATTTAAAATGGTATAAAGTTTGTGGAAGTCGGAATTTTGTAAAGGAAGTTATGGATGTCATCAATTAGGTGTAGAAAACTGAAATTTTTCTAAGTGCAGAAAATCAGAATTTCTAGTGTGTGTGCATACCCACACTAGTCTACATACACACAAACTAGGAAGTGTGATTTGGGGTGTGCGTACACACACAAGAGTGCTTACGCACAGGTTAGGAAGGCCGTTCTGTTGTGTGCGTATGCATAGCACCTATGCGTACGCACACTATCCTGTTTTGCACAAAAGCTCTGTTTTTCACCATTTGACCTTCCTGGCAAGCCTGTAAACCTCCGAAACTATTATTTTGATGAAAATTCACTATTTTTGAACTATTGAACATTCCTCTAATTTTTCAAACCTCTGAAAACACTGATTAAAATTTATTAGTAAGGTTTTGAGTCACGAAGTAAGGGTTAGCGAGTGGAAGAAGAAGAGATTTGGCATCGGAGGAATTGAAGAAGGGGATACTTGATTTGATGAGATGATGAAAGTAATAAATGAGGCAATTTTGAGAATAATGCGATATTGAGAACGATGAATGAGACAATTGATGAATGATAGTTAATGTGAAAAGATTAATTGAACTTGATGAATATTTATTGAAAATGAATGAATATGATGATTAAGGTTGTTAATGATGAGTATGTTTAAGTTTTCTCTCTGTTGTTAAGTGTGTCGGGCACTATATCCCAAGAGTGTGACTGACACTATATCCCAAGAGTGTGGGAGCACTTTATCTTGGGAAGTGTGTCAGGCACTATATCCCATGAGTGTGGCGGGCACTATATCTCGAGAGCGTGGCAGGCGCTATATCCCAAGAGTGTGGGAACACTTTATCCCAGGAAATGCGATGGACACTATATCCCATGAGTGTGGCAGGTACTATATCCTAAGAGTGTGGCGAACACTATATCCTGAGAGTGTGACGAGCACTATATCCTAAGAGTGTGGAGAGATGTCAGAGAGATGAGATCCGGGTTAGCTATCGGGTGTGTCGGGTTCTTGTAAAGTAACTGACACATGACCTCACGGCCAGTAGAACATACATACATCATATGTATTTTTCTGTTTTGTTTGAGTTTGCATTACTTGGGTTTACTTATTTGCTATATTTTCTATTTGCTTTAACTGCACTCCATATGTGTTTTCCTTGTTTGTTTGTATGTCTATGCATTTGAGATGCCCCTCGTCTGGCAGAGGAGTGACAAGGATAGTTCCATCGAAGTTTTGGAGGATTGGAAGGGAAAAGTGAGGGATCAAGTTAGGATTGAATTAGAACCTTAAGAACCTTAGAATACCTACCTTACTTATGGTTTTCAGTTATAGTTAGGCTTTAAATCTGAGTGTCGGAGTTTAGGATTGACTTTGGCTTTCTCGAAACATTATATATTATCTATGTAGGCACCATTACCATGCTGAAAACCTTCAGTCCTCATTCCATATCTATGTTATTATTTTCAAATGCAGGTCGGGATGTGCCTCGGTGAGTGTCTGGAGGTTCCTATGGCAAGCGAAGTTAAGAAGTTATATTTTGGGGTTTGTCTGTTATGTATTTTCTGTTTATAGAATCTTCTATGTATATATATATTCATAAATGATGCTTAATCCTCTTAGAGGCATTTTGGAGAACTAGGTGTTTTCTTTATGCATGTTGGGTTACTTTGGGATACATACTTACGCTTATATATGTATTTATTCTCCGTGTAAGAACCGTGACTAATTAACCGTTTAATTAAATAATTAATATTGCCCAAAACAGGATCTGGAAATTTAGAATGAGAATTTGAGGATTTAAATATGATTTTTGGACTCAGTAGATTTTTCTGAGTCAGAAAATGTATTTTCTGCACAAAACTGAGAAAAGCCACGAACCGGCAGCTGAACCGGTCGAACCAGTATAAGTCTATCTTATACTATGCGAGAAAAATTAGAAATAGTAGAAAACCTTAGGAAAATGTTGAAAGTTGAAAACCGGGCGCTAATTTTAAAGGTTTGGCCCAAAGTTAGGCCAAACGGGCTAAAAACGCTAACAGGTTGAACCGGGCCCAAGTTGGGCCCAAGCCCAACATATATAAGTTCATTAAATGAACCTAATTAGCACACCACATACACAAACACAACACTTGCATGCTGAAAAGGGGAAGAAGGAGAGAAACCCCCATTGTTACTATTCATGCTCAACTTCCCAAGCTCATAACTTGAGCTACGGAGCTCCGATCGCCACACCGTTTGTGGCCACGCGATCCTTGCGAAGAGCTCTACAAAACTCATACAAGAAACTGGTAAGAAAATCACGAAATATCTCTCAGTTCTTCCTTCCAAAATTTCGAAATTTTAGGGCTTTGTGTTGAGTGAAAGTTTGTGATTTTAGGTGTTTAGGTACACTCGAGCACTTGATTACCATTGGATTTTGCTTCCAAAACTGTTGGGTAAGGTGAGTTGTTCTTGAACCCTTGTGAAATTATGATTAAGTTGAACCCTAGGTTGATTGGTTATGAATTATGTGTATTATAGCTTGAAGTTGTGGTTATTGGCAATTATTGGAGGTTGTTGGTGATTGTTGGTGCTTGTTGGAGTTGATTGGTGGCTTGGATTGTGGTTGGAAGCTTAAATTTCACTCAAGCTTGTAAACTCTTGTTTTTAACTGTTTCACCTTTCCAACAAGCTTGTAAACTTCTGTAACACCATTTTAAGACTCTTTGGCATATTTTCGGGTATCAAAACATGAGAAAGGTCATAGGAGATTTAATTTGGTATTACCTTGAAAAGTTAGAGAACGAAGGCTTAGGTTTCGGGTGCACTGAGGATGGGTTTGATGGAGTGAGAAGGAAGAATGGTATGAGCTGAGAAACTGATGAACTAATGAGTTCGGAATAGAAATGTTGAATTGACAGTGGTTGAGATGAGTCGAGGACTAGAAATGGAATGATGGATCCATAATATACTGAAAAATGTTTTTGAAAACCACTGAATTACTGTTTTATGCTGAGAATTATGAGACACTATGCACCTGGCAAGGACGGTGGTTAATCCCGCCTGTTGAGGTCGCGGCGGTGGCGTAAGGATGGTGGTTAATCCCGCTTGCATTGAGATGTGAGGTCTGTGGCAAGAGTATCCTGCTTGCATCCCTTCGGATCACTAAAATGTGCAGGCACAAAATCCTAGACGGTGTTCTGAGCACCATATCTCAGGGGTTCCCAATTATGATTTCGAAGGGTGACATCTCCATGGAGATTTGTCAGGTTGGCAGTTGAACCGACAATGTGATATCACAGCCAATAGGGCAAGCATTCATCATGTGCATCTTTTATTTGATTGTTTTCTTTGCCGACTTGTAATTGCTTACCTAATTGTATAACATGCCTAATTGTCTACTTGAATTACTTGCCTTATATGCCTATACTTTTGTTTTACTTGCATATATATTAATTGTGTTTTCTACTGGGATTGAAGAGGTTTGGAAGGCGGTGGCGATGGGATCGCATGGAGGATAGGTTGGTGAAGGTTGTAGGACAGTGGAGAACTGTTAGATTAGAAAATCCTTTAAGATAGACTACCCCTTTTTATTATGTTAAGGTTTTAAGTTATGCTTTACTGTTTTAGTTATGCCTTAAAATGAATCTTGTGATGGATATGAAGTTCTAGGATTGCCTCTGGCGTCCCGGGGTCTTGTATCTTACATCATTGGGCATTGTTACCATACTGAGAACCTCTGGTTCTTATAGCATATTCTGTTGTTATTTTTCAGATGCAGGTCGCAACCCACCTCGGTGAATTGTTTTGATGGTGACAGAGCGGAGGATCCTGGATATATTTTGGATGTTCTTTTTGCTTATTTTGAATTAATCTCTCATCTTTTGTATTTACTTTTTCATAGAGGCTTACTTTGAGAAAAAAAAATTGTGTAAGCTGCTTTAACTTTCCGATTTCTATATGGTCTGTATATAGCTAGCCGGCTTAAACTACACGAGCCGTGGCTAGATTCTTATACTATTCTACACTTATATTTTGCTATATTATATCTGTAACGACCCAACTCGCAGTATGCCATGGTCATACAAGAAGCTAAGTGTTACTAACTTATCCTTCCTAATTATTAAATAATATTTAATATATGAGCCTGTTCCTTGTTAGAACGATGCCAATTTTACGAGTAACTTTTTTTTTCGTTGCAGAGAAGAGATAAAATAATCAAGCATACATTGAGAGTAAAAGAAAAGTAGCATAAAGAAACATAGAAATATAGCTGATAATATACATCATATACACTATAACAAAACATGCAGCGTTTACACAAGATCAAGTCAGTTTACATCCTCGTCATCCTACGTAGCTAATATATACACGACACTCCTAGGGCCTGGCCCATGCAAGAAGCCGCTAAACTGGCGCACAGGCTAGCCTAACCACTATATAGCTCCTAGCTCTCGGGTGTACTAACACAAGTGAGAGACTAACTAACAGATAATGTCAGACTAGAGTGTCATCAAAAGAATGCCCCTTCTGTTGTCAGACTATATCTACACGTGGTCATTCGGAGAATCACCGTGAGGCTCGTCCATCTCCTCATCCTGCTCTATCTCTATCTCAGGATCCTCCCCCTCCTCATCGTCCGCAGCTACAGCTAAACCCTCAGATCCACCAGAAACACTGCTGTCACTATGTACAAAACCATTCGCGATCACAGGTCCGTTCGCGTATATAGGGGTTACCCTACCGTCTGGTAGTGCCGGCTCATCGGGCTATAGAAAAGCAGGGATCGGCTTAGGGGGAAAGTCCCACTCTAGAGGTATTACCGGTATGTAGTCACCAGCTAACTCGGGCTCATTAGGAATGATAGGCTCAGGTTCCGCCTCATGCAAAGGTTGAGCTAGTATAGGGTGCTCAGGATCATCAGGAAAAGGATGTACAGGTGCGTCAAGATGTAACCAGGATAAGGGAAAGTCGTAAGGAGCATCGGGATCAAAATGCGGGCTAGACAGAGGATGTTGAAAAGCTCGATTAGGTAACGCATATCATCTAATACGAGGCTCCAATCCCATGATGAAGTAACTGTGATGTATCGGATCCTCGTAGACATAGGGGTCCTCAAACTCATAGAATATCACGCCCGTCTCCATCTGAGGGGGAAGAAGGGAGAGAAGGGGTAAGAATGGGGAGTTCTTAGTAGGGTCGGGGTTGTTAGTTACATTCATTTATTTGATTCTGATTAGCAGATGGATATTAGAATACAGTAAAGTAGTAAACGGTAGTTATAAATAGATAGAAAAATAGAAAACAAAACACAAACAGAAGAACACAAGGAAATAAAGCATAGACATAGCACTCAAGCAGACAAACATACAGAAATAATTCACACACAAGAAGGAAAACAATAGAGAATGATGCGCAGACAAGAATGATGCATGTCTAGCCCTAGTACAGGCCATGAGCTCATGTGTCGGTTAGCACCTGCATTTCCCGACATTTATCCGGTCACGAGTTCACGATTTTCCGGATACGATTTTCCGTTCAAATAAATGCGCATATAATTATTAGCAGCTCTATTGAGACAGCCTCTGCTTTCTACTCGCAGGAAATATACTCTTGGGAATGGAAAATTTGCTGTAGGTATCCTAGTTTCCCTACAGAAGCTCTTTAGTTGCTTTAAGCAACAGATAAATAAACATTATCTCTTGGGTTGCATTAAGCAACGAATAAGCAAACAATATCTCTTGGGTTGCCTCAAGCAACAATTAACTTTTCAATAAGTCCTCTGCTCTTAATCTCTTTACTCTGCTCTGATTCCTCTGTTTAACATGTGTATTTAAAGCTTATGTAAATCTCGATATGAATAGTTAGCCTGTCCCAAGTATAGGTTCATTAAGTCTATACTGAAATAGTTTAACTTTTCATATTATACCTAACCGCAGTCGTAACTCAAGGACTAACTATGTTGTCCTAGTTCGTTCGCTAGTCTCTGTCTATTTTTCTGTTGTTAAAACTTTACAGACTTCTTCTTTAGTTTTTATCTTTTCTTTAGCTTTTATCTTTCTTTTATCTTTGCCTCACTAATATGTTCTTACCACTCCTTCAGTGTTTTATGAAGGTAATTATGAGATTCTGCGCTTAAAGTTGTCTTTCTAAAACTTTTACAGAAAACTGCCTTTTCGCATTATTTTATCATTTTTATTAAAATATTATTTTTAATTAAATATTATTATTTAATATTTTATTATTATTTATTATTTTATTATTAAATTTTCGAAAATTAACCTTCCTTTACCTTTTTACCTTTAAAATTCACTTTTTACCCCGGTAACTTTTAATATTTCTACTTTAACCACCCTAACTTTCAGAAATTATCAAATAACCCCTTAAACACCAAAAATTTTACTTCCTTGCCCTTTTAAGGATTTAAGGCCTGTTCTTCATTGTTCTTCATCAAACTCAAAGTGTTCTTCATCACACTCAAAGTGTTCTTCATATTCTTCATAAATTCTTCAGATTCTTTCTCTGTTTTTACCCGTTTTTTAGTCTTTTCAGCAACCGATTTTTACCATAATTCATAATAAATTAGAAGCCACTAAAACCCCATATTTTCTGCATAATTTTAACACAAATTGAACTTCAATTTAAGCCTAGGGTTTCGTTTTTCCAGCTGCCCCAAGAACATGAACTTTAAAGCTTGAATTTCGTCAAATTTCATCAAAATTTCACCAAATTTTCACCAAGAATCAATCATATATGCAACCAATTTTTAGCACAGCCAAATCATACAACATTCACACAATTCAAACAAAAATAATCAAGATTAATTTCGTGACACCCTACCTGATTTTGCTGCTCCTAATTCAGTTAGACTTTCAGGTGGTCCTTTAGCACTTTTTCCTCCTAAATCACATCAAGAACAACTTTAAATCCAAAAACTCTCAACTAACCAAATCTCACTCAGCATGTCAGGAAGTGATTTCTAACCTTAGACTTGCTGGAAAGTCACGTTTCTTGGCCCTCAAGTCAAGTTAAGCATGATTCCTAAGGAAGAACATCAAGAAAACACATGTTTGAGCATGTTTCCTTGAAACCGAATCAAAAGAGAGATGGTGCAGCCAACTCACCTTGATTCCAGCCTTAATAAGTCATATGATCATGTGGAGAAAGAAGAGAGGATCATTTTGGTTGGATTGGAATTTTGATTTGAGTTTTAGTTCAGCAGAAATCAAGCTTTGAAGATTTGGAACTAAGAACTTTTCTCTCTTTTTCTCTCTTGGAAATTTCGGCCACAAGGAGCAAATGAACCAGCCTTGGGGGTTTTGGGGGTGTAGGGTGAGTTGTGATTGGTTGGCTCGGAGGTGGATTAAAATAATATTAAAATATCTCAGGTGTATAACTACTAAAACTAGGTGTATCGGAACACTTGTGAAAACATCTCTAAAAATTATTTTCTGAGCTACTAGCATAAATGACACTAGTAACATATTTATTATGAGAATAAAACATGTATGATGAGGCCTTAGCATTGCTAAAGTCATCAGAGAGTGCTGGTGCTAAACTGCACCAGTAAATTGTGAACTCGGTTAAACCGATTTTCTATTTTTAACTAAAACTGACCAGGTAACCTTATAATATTATTCAAGCAGCTTCTAATACTAATATAATGATAATATTACCCTATTATCTCTCTTCTCTCATGAATCTAGTCCGGTTTGTCAAACTGAGACTATTTACGAAAAACCGGATCAAAATTCCTAACCGATACGGTTCAAAAACTATGTTCTTCGTGACTGCGTTATCGAGCTTGCCTTGGAAAAGGTTCTAGCTTAAAGATGACATAATGAAAATGAGGATTGAAATACTTGATGATATATCAGAGGTTCTCCTCTTACTGATTCTCCGGAGAAATCCGTACTTTCAGAAAAGATCTCGCGTACTCGAAAATCAGGGTTGTTACATTCTACCCTCATAAAAGAAAATTTTGTCCTCAATATTTCAGTTACCTGAGAATAGATGCGGATAATCAACTTTCATCTTATCTTCCAGTTCCCAGGTGTGCTCTTCTTTTTCTCTTTGTCCCCAAGCTACTTTGACTAGGCGAACAGTTTTGCCTCTTAGCTGCTTATCACTTCTTTCTACGATCTGAACTAGTGATGCTTGATATGTTAAATCGTTTTGTAACTGTACTGTATCTGGTTGTAAAATGTGATTTTTGTCGGAAATATATTTCTTAAGTTGCGAGACATGAAAAACATCATGAAGGTTTGACAGATATGGAGAATGGCTATTTGATACGCTACTAGACCGACTCTTTTAAGTATTTGGAAAGGTCGTATGTATCGAGGGTTAAGCTTTTTAGTCTTAAGGGCTCTACCTATTCCAGTAGTCGGGGTTACTTTAAGAAAAACATGGTCTCCCTCACTAAACACTAAGGGTCTACGTCTATTATCGGCATAGCTCTTTTGACGGCTTTGTGCTATCTGGATCTTCTGACGAATTCCCTTTATCTTCTCTGTAGTTTCTTGAACTAAGTCTGGACCCAAGATACTAGCTTCTCCGTCATCATTCCAACACAATGGTGTCTGACATCTTCTTCCGTAGAGAGCTTCATAAGGTGCCATCCCAATACTTTGTTGGTAGCTGTTATTGTAGACGAATTCGATCAAGGGCAAATACTTATCCCAACTGCCTTGGTTATCTAACACACAAGATCTTAGCATGTCTTCTAATGTTTGGATTGTCCGCTCTGATTGTCCGTCTGTCTGAGGATGGTATGCTGTACACATGTGCAATTCTATCCCCAACGCTTTCTGGAAAGCTCCCTAGAATCTGGAAGTAAACCTCGGATCTCGATCTGAAACAATGGACGAAGGTATCCCGTGCAATTGTACGATTTCTTAAATATATATCCGTGCCAGCCTTTCTAAAGTATAGTCAACTCGAATCGGAAGGAAATGCGCTGATTTTGTTAACCTGTCCACAATTATCCAAATAGCATCATGCCTTATTGAGGTCCTTGGCAATCCCGTGACAAAATCCATAGTGATCTGCTCCCATTTCCATTGGGGTATTTCCAAGGGTTGCAGGGTTCCTAACGGCTTCTGATGTTCCACCTTCACTCTCTGGCAGGTTAAACATTTTGAGACATAGTCAGCAACCTCTTTCTTTAAGTCCGGCCACCAGAACATTTGTTTCAAATCTTGATACATCTTTGTCACTCCAGGATGCATGGAGAATCTACTTTGATGAGCTTCTACAAGAATCCTCCATCGCAAATCTCCAGGGCTAGGCACACAAATCCTGTTCTTGTACCTCCAGAGACTGCTACGATCTTGTTTTACAGCTTCTGGTTCCTCTACTTTCATCCGTCTCAGCATCGTCATCATTTCTGAATCCTGTGTTTATGCTTGCTGAATACTAATCTTAAAATCTGGTGTTATATGCAATTGGGCCAGACGGACTCCACTTGACGTTTCAGTCATAGTCAATTTAAGGTTCTCAAATTCTGCAAGTAGCTTTTCTTCCTTTATCATCATCCAAGAGATACTCAAATTCTTCCTGCTTAAAGCGTCCACCATGTTCGCTTTCCCTGGGTGATAACTTAACTTGAAATCATAGTCCTTCAAAAATTCCATCCACCTTCACTGTCGCATATTAAGATCTTTCTGGTCAAAGATATACTTTAAACTTTTGTGGTCGGAGAAAACTTCTAGTTGAGCGCCATACAAATAGTGTCTCCAGATCTTCAGAGCAAACACTACTGCAGCCAACTCCAAGTCATGCGTTGGATAATTTCATTCATGAGGTCTCAGCTGCCGGGAAGCATAAGCCACCACATTCTTGTCTTGCATCAGCATACACCCAAGTCCTTTATGAGAGGCGTCACAGTATACTTCAAATGGTTTCTGTGGGTCGGGTAGTACTAATACAGGTGCAGTTGTTAACTTTTCCTTAAGTATGTTGAAACTTCTATCACACTCAGCTGTCCAAACGAACGGAACTTCCTTTCGTGTAAGGTAAGTCAGAGGTAAGGCTATCTATGAAAACCCTCTAATAAACCTCCGGTAATATCCAGCAAGTCCGAGAAAACTCCGAACTTCTGTAACGGTTGTAGGTGGTTCCCATTGCACTACTGCTTCAATTTTTGAAGGATCCATTGCAATTCCTCCCTGTGATATGACATGTCCCAAAAATGCCACCTTATTTGTCCAAAATTCACACTTTGATAGTTTAGCATATAACTTCCGAGTCCTTAGTATCTGTAATACAATCCTTAAATGTTCTTCATGCTCTCTTTCTATCTTCAAATAGATGAGAATATCGTCTATGAAAACTACTACGAACTGATCAAGGTACAGACGGAAAATACGATTCATGTAATCCATGAAAATCACAGGAGCATTAGTTAGTCCAAATGACATAACCGTATACTCATAGTGACTATATCGAGTTCTAAATGCAGTCTTCGGTATATCTGATTCTTTTACTCGAATCTGGTGATAGCCCGATCGCAAATTAATCTTCGAGAACACAGTTGCACCTTTCAACTGATCCATCAAATCATCTATCCGTGGAAGTGGATACTTGTTCTTGATAATGACTTTATTTAACTGTCGGTAATCTACGCAAAGTCTCATTCTACCATCCTTCTTCTTTACTAGAAATACCGGAGCTCCCCAAGGTGATGCACTGGGACGAATAAATTTCTTTCCAAGTAGCTCATCCAACTGCTTCTTTAACTCTGTAAGTTCCAATGGTGACATCCGGTACGGTGCTATGGAAATCGGTCCGGTTCCAGTTACTAGTTCAATGCTTAATTCTATCTCTCGCTGAGGAGGAAACTCAGGTATGTCGTCCGAGAAAACATCGGGAAATCCTTCACCACTCGGATTCGTTCTAAGCTTAATTCACTGTCATTCGAGCTAGCCGCTAACAGAACATACCCCTCACAATCACTCCCGTCTAAGGTAACTCTTACAGAATTCAGATATAAAGTATGAGACAAAAATGGTTTAATATCTAAACCATTAGATGGAATAACAGCAGTTCTTTCATAGCAATCAAGGAAAACATGATACTTAGATAACCAATATAATCCTAGAATAACTTCTAAACCACATAGAGGCAAACAGATTAGATCATGTATAAAAGTCCTGTTCCTAATAGTGAATGGTACTTGCAGGCACGCTAAACTGGTCAAAGCATTTTGGGATGTAGGGGTATGGACAATTAGATCAAAGTTCAACTCAGAGAAATGTATTCCCAACTCACGAGCAACAGTTAAAGAAATAAAGGAATGCGATGCACCCGAATCATATAGTACAGTTAGAAATCGATTTTTAACATAACACTGATCTTGGATCAGGGCGTCTGATTGCATAGCATCATCAGCAGTCATAGCAAACACTCGACCTTGTTGCTGGGTTCGCGCTGGATTCTGAGTAAACCTCTTTGAGCAATTCTTAGCCATATGTCCTGGTTTATTACAAATATAACACTTGGATGTTCCAAACAAGCAGGGTCTATTACCATGATCTTTCCCACACTGCCTACATGCAGTATTCACTTGTGCCTGTTGGGGTCGTTTACCATTATCCTGCCTTGGTCTACCCCTGTTTCCACCCATAGCGCGAGCAGGAGCGTTACCAACTTGTGGATTCCTTCGCTGTGGCACACCAGGTGTCTTGAAGTTTGTCCTTCGTGGTTGCCAATTATAACTATTGTAGTTCCTTGGTGGAAATCCTTGACGACTTGCTTTAGATGCAATTACCTTCTTAGCACATTCTTCCACTAACTTACACTTATTAACCAGCTCACCAAAATCTCGTATCTCCAATGGGACTACTGAACTCATTAGATCCTCACGAAGACCCCCTTCGAACTTTAAGCACTTCCATCCTTCAAAATCAGCAGGATTCCCTTGGCAAATCTTGGAGAAACGGCACAAGTCATCAAACTTATGGGCATATTCTGCAACAGTTGTGTTACCCTGTTTCAGCTGCATAAGTTACATCTCCTTAGCATCACGAGCTGCCCTCGGAAAATACTTCTTATAAAATTCATCCTTAAAAGTATTCCAAGGAACATCGCCTTCATCTTGTTGCAACAGTCGCTGTATCCCCTGCCACCAATGCTCAGCTTCTCCTTCCAGCATATAAGTAGTGAACTCCACGTGTTGGCTGATGAGCGGATAATTTATACGCTTTTTGGCATTGTTTTTAGTATGTTTTAGTTAGTTTTTATTATATTTTTATTAGTTTTTAGTTAAAATTCACTTTTCTGGACTTTACTATGAGTTTGTGTATTTTTCTGTGATTTCAGATATTTTCTGGCAGGAATTGAGGGACCTGAGCAAAAATCTGATTCAGAGACTGAAAAGGACTGCAGATGCTGTTGGATTCTGACCTCCCTACACTCGAAGTAGATTTTCTAGAGCTACAGAAGCCCAATTGGCGCGCTCTCAACGGCGTTAGAAAGTAGACATCCTGGGCTTTCCATCAATATATAATAGTCTATACTTTGCTCAAGCTTTGATGGCCCAAATCGGCGTTCCAAATCAGCTCAAAACTGCCCGGCGTTAAACGCCGGAACTGGCACAAGAATGGGAGTTAAACGCCCAAACTGGCACAAAAACTGGCGTTTAACTCCAAGAAAAGTCTCTACACATGAAGCTTCAATGCTCAGCCCAAGCACACAAGTGGGGGAAGTGGATTTTATGTCATTACTCATTTCTGTAAACCCTAGGCTACTACTTCTCTACAAATAGGACCCTTTTTGTTATTGTATTTTCATCGGGGGGGGGGGGTCTTAGATCATCTTTAGATCTTTGAATCTTTTGATCACACTCTGGGGGCTGGCCTCACGCCATGCCTAGACCTTGTTCTTATGTATTTTCAACGGTGGGTTTCTACACACCATAGATTAAGGTGTGAGCTCTGCTGTACCTCGAGTATTAATGCAATTACTATTGTTCTTCTATTCAATTCAGCTTGTTCTTATTCTAAGATATTCATTCGCACCCAGAACATGATGTGATGATTATGTGACGCTCATCATCATTCTCACTTATGAACGCGTGCCTGACAACCACTCCCGTTCTACAAGCAACAAGGCTTGACTGTTTATCTCTTGGATTCCTTAATCAGAATCTTCGTGGTATAAGCTAGAATTGATGGCGGCATTCAAGAGAATCCGGAAGGTCTAAACTTTGTCTGTGGTATTCTGAGTAGGATTCAATGATTGAATGACTGTGACGAGCTTCAAACTCCTGAAGGCTGGGCGTTAGTGACAGACGCAAAAGAATCAATGGATTTTATTCCAACCTGATTGAGAACCGACAGATGATTAGTCGTGCCGTGACAGAGTGCTTGAACATTTTCACTGAGAGGACGGACTGTAGCCACTGACAACGGTGATGCCCAACATACAGCTTGCCATGGAAAGGAGTAAGAAGGATTGGATGAAGACAGTAGGAAAGCAGAGAGACGGAAGGGACAAAGCATCTCCATTCGTTTATCTGAAATTCTCACCAATGAATTACATAAGTATCTCTATCTTTTTTTTATGCTTTATTCATAAATCATCCATAACCATTTGAATCTGCCTGACTGAGATTTACAAGATGACGATAGCTTGCTTCATACCAACAATCTCCGTGGGATCGACCCTTACTCGCGTAAGGTTTATTACTTGGACGACCCAGTGCACTTGTTGGTTAGTTGTGTGAAGTTGTGAAATTATGTTTAGACCATGGTATTGAACACCAAGTTATTGGAGCCATTACCGGGGCTTGTTTAAGTTGTGAAAATTAGAGATCACAATTTTGTGCACCAAGTTTTTGGCGCCGTTGCCGGGGATTGTTTTGAGTTTGGACAACTGACAGTTCATCTTGTTGCTTAGATTAGGTATTTATCTTCAGAGTTCTTAAAGAATGAATTCTAGTGTTTCAAGGTGATGTTCTTATCATCACCAAAGCTGATTGATTCTCATCAATTTAGCTCTTGAATGCAATGTCCTGCTGAAACTTGGCTAGCCATGTCTAATTTCTTTAGACTAAAGCTTTAGACTAACATTGCATGATTCCTGGAATTCTCATTAAGAATTTTGATACCTTTATTTTCTTTTCCACTTAATTTTCGAAAAATCCAAAAAAAAAAATTACAAAATCATAAAAACCAAAAATATTCTCATGTTTCTTGTTGAGTCTAGTGTCCCATTTTAAGTTTGGTGTCAATTGCATATTTCTGTTCTTCTTGCATTCATTCATGTGTCTTAAGTGATCTTCAAGATGTTCTTGATGATTTCCTTGCTCTGATCTTTAAATTCTCTTGTCTTGAGTATTTTTGTTGTTTCTCATATGCATTCTCATTTTGTTAGTGTCAGTAGTATACAAACTTCTAAGTTTGGTGTCTTGCATGCATTGTTTATTTGATTTTAGTTACATTTTGATTATTCCTCATTATTAAAAATCCAAAAACATTTTAATTTGTGTCTTTTCAAGTCATTAATACAGAGAATTGAAGATTCAGAACATATTACACAGAAAAAGGCTGGGCGTTTAAACTGCCCAGTGAAGAAGGCAGACTGGCGTTTAAACGCCAGCTAGGGTGCCTGGCTGGGCGTTTAACGCCCAAAAGGGTAGTGTTTTGGGCGTTAAACGCCAGAATGTGCACCATTCTGGGCGTTTACCGCCAGGATGGCACAAGAGGGAAGATTCTGTTTTTAATTCAATTTTTTTTTTTCAGGTTTTCAAAATTTTTCAAAATCAAATCTTTTTCAAATCATATCTTTTCAATCATATGTTTTCAAAATCAATTTCTTTCCATTTTCAAAAATACTTGCTATCAATTAATGATTTGATTCAACATTTCAAGTATGTTGCCTTTTCTGTTGAGAAAGGTTTAATGTTTGAATCATATCTTTCTTTGTTAGCTAAGTCATTAATTTTTAAAAATCAAATCTTTTTAAATTGTTTATCAAATCATATCTTCTCAATCACATCTTTTTAAAAACCATAACTTTTCAATCATATCTTTTTAATCATATCTTTTTCAAAATAGTTTTCAATCATATCTTTTTGATTTCTAATTTCAAAATCTTTTTCAAAAATCACTTGATTTCTTTCCTACTCTTAGTTTTCGAAAATCAATTAGTATTTTTCAAAATGTTTTTAAAATCTTTTACTTAATTTTCGAAAATTTCTTCCCCTCTTCTCACATCCTTCTATTTATGGACTAACACTATTCCTCAATGAACAATTCGAACTCCATCTTTCTTGATAAGTTCGAATTCTTCTACTTCTTCCTTCTATTTTTCTTTTCCTCTGACACCTCAAGGAATCTCTATACTGTGACATAGAGGATTCCATATTTTCTTGTTCTCTTCTCTTTCATATGAGCAGGAGCAAAGACAAAAGCATTCTTGTTGAGGCTGACCCTGAACCTGAAAGGACCTTGAAGTGAAAGCTAAGAGAAGCTAAGGCACAACTCTCTGTAGAGGACCTAACAGAAATCTTCAAAGAAGAAGAACCCATGGCAGTCGAAAACAACAACAATGCCAACAATGCAAGGAAGGTGCTGGGTGACTTCACTGGACCTACTCCCGACTTCTATGGGAGAAGCATCTCTATCCCTACCACTGGAGCAAACAACTTTGAGCTTAAGCCTCAATTAGTTTCTCTAATGCAACAGAATTGCAAGTTCCATGGACTTCCATTGGAAGATCCTCATCAGTTTTTAGCTGAGTTCTTGCAAATCTGTGACACTGTCAAGACCAATGGGGTTGACCCTGAGGTTTACAGACTTATGCTATTCCCTTTTGCTGTAAGAGACAAAGCTAGGATATGGTTGGATTCACAACCTAAAGAAAGCATGAACTCTTGGGAAAAGCTAGTCAATGCCTTCTTGGCAAAGTTCTTTCCACCTCAAAAATTGAGTAAGCTTAGAGTGGAAGTCCAAACCTTCAGACAGAAGGAAGGTGAATCCCTCTATGAAGCTTGGGAAAGATACAAACAATTAATCAGAAAGTGTCCCTCTGACATGCTTTCTGAATGGAGCATCATAGGTATTTTCTATGATGGTCTGTCTGAACTGTCCAAGATGTCTTTGGATAGCTCTGCTGGAGGATCTCATCATCTGAAAAAGATGCCTACAGGAGCTCAAGAACTGATTGAAATGGTTGCAAATAACCAATTCATGTACACTTTTGAAAGGAATCCTGTGAACAATGGGACAAATCAGAGGAAAGGAGTTCTTGAGATTTATACTCTGAATGCCATATTGGCTCAGAACAAGATATTGACTCAGCAAGTCAATTTGATTTCTCAAAGTCTGTCTGGAATGCAAAATGCACCAGGCAGTACTAAGGATGCTTCATCTGAAGAAGAAGCTTATGATCCTAAGAACCCTTCAATGGAAGAGGTGAATTACATGGGAGAACCCTATGGAAACACCTATAATTCTTCATGGAGAAATCATCCAAATCTCTCATGGAAGGATCAACAGAGACCTCAACAAGGTTTCAACAATAATAATGGTAGAAGAAACAGGTTTAGCAATGGCAAGCCTTTTCCATCATCTTCTCAGCAACAGACAGAGAATTCTAAGCAGAGCCACTCTGACTTAGCAACCATGGTCTCTGATCTAATTAAAACCACTCAAAGTTTCATGACTGAAACAAGGTCCTCCATTAGGAATCTGGAGGCACAAGTGGAACAGCTGAGTAAGAAAGTTACTGAACTCCCTCCTAGTACTCTTCCAAGCAATACAGAAGAGAATCCAAAAGGAGAATGCAAGGCCATTAACATGACCCACATGGCCGAACTTGGAGAAGAGGAAGAGGCAGTGATCGCCACTGAGGAAGACCTCAATGGACGTCCACTGGCCTCCAATGAGTTCCCTAATGAGGAACCATAGGAATCTGAGGCTCACAATGAGACCATAGAGATTCCATTGGATTTACTTCTGCCTTTCATGAGCTCTGATGAGTATTCTTCCTCTGAAGAGGATGAATATGTCACTGAAGAGCAAGTTTCTAAATACCTTGGAGCAATCATGAAGCTAAATAACAAGTTATTTGGTAATGAGATTTGGGAGGATGAACCCCCTTTGCTCACCAAAGAACTGGATGACTTGTCTAAGCAGAGATTACCTCAAAAGAGACAGGACCCTGGGAAGTTTTCAATACCTTGTACCATAGGCACCATGACCTTTAAGAAGGCTCTGTGTGACTTAGGGTCAAGTATAAACCTCATGCCTCTCTCTGTAATGGAGAAGCTAGGGATCTTTGAGGTGCAAGCTGGAAGAATCTCACTGGAGATGGCAGACAATTCAAGAAAACAAGCTTATGGACTTGTAGAGGATGTTCTGGTAAAGATTGAAGACCATTACATCCCTGCTAATTTCATAGTCCTAGAGACTGGGAAGTGCATGGATGAATCCATCATCCTTGGCAGACCCTTTCTAGCCACAGCAAAGGCTGTGATCAATGTTGACAGAGGTGAATTGATCATTCAAGTGAATGAAGAATCCTTTGTGTTTAAGGCTCAAGGATATCCCTCTGTTACCATGGAGAGAAAGCATGAAGAGCTTCTCTCAAAACAGAGTCAAACAGAGCCTCCACAGCCAAACTCTAAGTTTGGTGTTGAGAGGCCACAACCAACTTCTAAGTTTGGTGTTGAACCCCCACATTCAAACTCTAAGTTTGGTGTTGGAAGGTTTCAACATTGCTCTGAGCATTCGTGAGGCTCCATGAGAGCCCACTGTCAAGCTACTGACATTAAAGAAGCGCTTGTTGGGAGGCAACCCAATGTTATATTTATATAGTTTTCCTTTGTTATTTTATGTTTTCTGTAGGTTGATGATCATGGAAAGTCACAAAATTAATTGAAAAAGCAAAAACAGAATGAAAAATAGAAAGAAAAATAGCACACCCTGGAGGAAGACCTTGCTGGCGTTTAAACGCCAGTAAGGGCAGCAAATGGGCGTTTAACGCCCAGTCTGGCACCATTCTGGACGTTTAACGCCAGAAAGGGGCACCAGACTGGCGTTAAACACCAGGAAAAGGGCAAGAAGCTGGCGTTAAATGCCAGAAAGGGGCACCAGCCCGGCGTTTAACGCCAGAATTGGCATAGAGAGCATTTTCGCTCGCCACTTGGTGCAGGGATGACTTTTCCTTGACACCTCAGGATCTGTGGACCCCACAGGATCCCCACCTACCCCATCACTCTCTCTCTTCTTCACCCATTCACCAATCACCTCAACACCTCTTCCCTAAAAACCCTTTACCTATCAAATCCCACTATTCTCTTCACCACTCACATCTATCCTTCATAAAACCCCACCTACCTCACCATTCAAATTCAAACCACTTTCCCTCCCAAACCCACCCTCCCATAGCCGAACCTTACCCCTCTCTCCACCCCTATATAAACCCATCTTCACCCCCTCATTTTCACACAACCTAAACACTACTTCTCCCTTTGGTCGAATAACAAAGCCATCTCCATCTCCTTCATTTCTTCTTCTTCTACTCTCTTCTTTCTTCTTTTGCTCGAGGACGAGCAAACCTTCTAAGTTTGGTGTGGTAAAAGCATTGCTTTTTATTTTTCCATAACCATTTATGGCACCTAAGGCCGGAAAAACCTCTAGAAAGAGGAAAGAGAAGGCAAAAGCTTCCACCTCCGAGTCATGGGAGATGGAGAGATTCATCTCAAGGGTGCATCAAGACCACTTCTATGAAGTTGTGGCCTTGAAGAAGGTGATCCCCGAGGTCCCTTTCAAACTCAAAAGGAGTGAATATTCGGAGATCCGACATGAGACCCGAAGAAGAGGTTGGGAAGTTCTTACCAACCCTATTCAACAAGTCAGAATCTTAATGGTTCAAGAGTTCTATGCCAATGCATGGATCACCAAGAACTATGATCAAAGTGTGAACCCGGACCCAAAGAATTGGCTTACAATGGTTCAGGGGAAATACTTAGATTTTAGTCCAGAAAATGTAAGGTTGGCATTCAACTTGCCCATAATGCAAGGAGATGAACACCCTTACACTAGAAGGGTCAACTTTGATCAAAGGTTGGACCAAGTCCTCATAGACATCTGTGAAGAGGGTGCTCAATGGAAGAGAGATTCAAGAGGGAAGCCGGTTCAACTGAGAAGGCATGACCTCAAGCCCGTGGCTAGGGGATGGTTGGAGTTTATCCAACGCTCAATCATTTCCACTAGCAACCGGTCCGAAGTTACTATAGACCGGGCCATCATGATTCATAGCATCATGATTGGAGAAGAAGTAGAAGTTCATGAGGTTATAGCCCAAGAACTTTATAAGGTGGCGGACAAGTCCTCTACCTTGGCAAGGTTAGCCTTTCCTCATCTCATTTGTCACCTCTGTTATTCAGTTGGAGTTGACATAGAGGGAGACATCCTCATTGATGAGGACAAGCCCATCACTAAGAAAAGGATGGAGCAAACAAGAGATCCCACTCATTATGAAATCTCTGAGATACCTCAAGGGATGCACTTTCCTCCACAAAACTATTGGGAGCAAATCAACACCTCCCTAGGAGAATTGAGTTCCAACATGGGACAACTAAGGGTGGAGCACCAAGAACATTCCATCCTCCTCCATGAAATTAGAGAAGATCAAAGAATTATGAGAGAGGAGCAACAAAGACAAGGAAGAGACATTGAGGAGCTCAAGCACTCCATAAGATCTTCAAGAGGAAGAATAAGCCGCCATCACTAAGGTGGACCCGTTCTTTAATTTCCTTGTTCCTTATTTTCCTGTTTTTCGAATTTTATGCTTATGTTTATCCATGTTTGTGTCTTATTACATGATCATTAGTGTCTTAGTGTCTATGCCTTAAAGTTATGAATGTCCTATGAATCCATCACCTTTTGAATGAAAAATGTTCTTAATTGAAAAAGAGAAGAATTGCATGAATTTTGAATTTTATAACAGATTAATTATTTTGATGTGGTGGCAATACTTTTGTTTTCTGAATGTATGTTTAAACAGTGCATATGTCTTTTGAATTTGTTGTTCATGAATGTTGGCTCTTAAAAGAATGATGAAAAAGGAGACATGTTACTGAGGATCTGAAAAATCATAAAAATGATTCTTGAAGCAAGAAAAAGCAGTGAATACAAAAAAAGAGAGAGAAAAACGAAAAAAAAAGAAAAAAAAGAAGAAAAAGAAAAAAAAATTAATGAAGTTATGATCCAAGGCAAAAAGAGTGTGCTTAAGAACCCTGGACACCTCCAATTGGGGACTCTAGCAAAGCTGAGTCACAATCTGAAAAGGTTCACCCAATTATGTGTCTGTGGCATGTATGTATCTGGTGGTAATACTGGAAGACAGAGTGCTTTGGGCCACGGCCAAGACTCATAAAGTAGCTGTGTTCAAGAATCATCATACTTAACTAGGAGAATCAATAACACTATCTGGATTCTGAGTTCCTATAGAAGCCAATCATTCTGAATTTCAAAGGATAGAGTGAGATGCCAAAACTGTTCAGAGGCAAAAAGTTAAAAGCCCCGCTCATCTAATTAATACTGATCTTCATAGATGTTTTTGGAATTCATTGCATATTCTCTTCTCTTTATCTTATTTGATTTTCAGTTGCTTGGGGACAAGCAACAATTTAAGTTTGGTGTTGTGATGAGCGGATAATTTATACGCTTTTTGGCATTGTTTTTAGTATGTTTTTAGTATGTTTTAGTTAGTTTTTATTATATTTTTATTAGTTTTTAGTTAAAATTCACTTTTCTGGACTTTACTATGAGTTTGTGTGTTTTTCTGGGATTTCAGGTATTTTCTGGCAGGAATTGAGGGACCTGAGCAAAAATCTGATTCAGAGACTGAAAAGGACTGCAGATGCTGTTGGATTCTGACCTCCCTGTACTCGAAGTAGATTTTCTAGAGCTACAAAAGCCCAATTGGCACGCTCTTAACGGCGTTGGAAATTATACATCCTGGGCTTTCCAGCAATATATAATAGTCCATACTTTGCTCAAGTTTTGATGGCCCAAACCGGCGTTCCAAATCAGCTCAAAACTGCCCGGCGTTAAACGCCGGAACTGGCACAAGAATGGGAGTTAAACGCCCAAACTGGCACAAAAGCTGGTGTTTAACTCCAAGAAAAGTCTCTACACATGAAAGCTTTAATGCTCAGCCGAAGCACACACCAAGTGGGCCCGGAAGTGGATTTTTATGTCATTTACTCATTTCTGTAAACCCTAGGCTACTAGTTCTCTACAAATAGGACCCTTTTTGTTATTGTATTTTCATCGGGGGGGATCTTAGATCATCTTTAGATCTTTGAATCTTTTGATCACATTCTGGGGGCTGGCCTCACGGCCATGCCTAGACCTTGTTCTTATGTATTTTCAACGGTGGAGTTTCTACACACCATAGATTAAGGTGTGGAGCTCTGCTGTACCTCGAGTATTAATGCAATTACTATTGTTCTTCTATTCAATTCAGCTTGTTCTTATTCTAAGATATTCATTCGCACCCAAGAACATGATGAATGTGATGATTATGTGATGCTCATCATCATTCTCACTTATGAACGCGTGCCTGACAACCACTCCCGTTCTACAAGCAAACAAGGCTTGACTGTTTATCTCTTGGATTCCTTAATCAGAATCTTCGTGGTATAAGCTAGAATTGATGGCGGCATTCAAGAGAATCTGGAAGGTCTAAACCTTGTCTGTGGTATTCTGAGTAGGATTCAATGATTGAATGACTGTGACGAGCTTCAAACTCCTGAAGGCTGGGCGTTAGTGACAGACGCAAAAGAATCAAGGGATTCTATTCCAACCTGATTGAGAACCGACAGATGATTAGTCGTGCCGTGACAGAGTGCGTTGAACATTTTCACTGAGAGGACGGGACTGTAGCCACTGACAACGGTGATGCCCAACATACAGCTTGCCATGGAAAGGAGTAAGAAGGATTGGATGAAGACAGTAGGAAAGCAGAGAGACGGAAGGGACAAAGCATCTCCATTCGCTTATCTGAAATTCTCACCAATGAATTACATAAGTATCTCTATCTTTATTTTATGCTTTATTCATAAATCATCCATAACCATTTGAATCTGCCTGACTGAGATTTACAAGATGACCATAGCTTGCTTCATACCAACAATCTCCGTGGGATCGACCCTTACTCGCGTAAGGTTTATTACTTAGACGACCCAGTGCACTTGCTGGTTAGTTGTGCGAAGTTGTGAAATTATGTTTAGACCATGGTATTGAGCACCAAGTTTTTGGAGCCATTACCGGGGCTTGTTTAAGTTGTGAAAATTAGAGATCACAATTTCGTGCACCATTGGCCTTCCGGAACATGCTATGCTCGCAGTGATCGCTCGATAGCTCGAAACCAATTCTCAGCATCAGGCGCAACGAGTGTATCTTTAAACTTAGGCGGTTTAACCTTCAGAAAAGTCGCAAGGGTCATAGGTCTTTCGAGATGCCCCAAGTTATTCTCATCATTTCCACTATCTTTTCCATGTTCATTCTCATGTTTCTCACCCCAAGACGTTCAACAGCCCTAGTCGCTGCTACTGTAGCCTTGCGCATTGCCTCAGGCACAACGTTCATAGTAGTCATAAATGTTTCCTGTTCCCTCTCGTGGTTAACATTAGGAATTCCTTCCCGTACGCCTCGTCTCTGTGAACCCATCGTGGTCCTATTCACACCAAACAATCATTATTAAGGTGATCAGTCTTAACAATTCAAGTCAAGTGTGAACATTCCCAGAATGAAAACACAGAGACAATCATGCAACACATATCACATAGATATCCTATAAGCATGAGACACACAACAGAGTGTGCAATGAAGCACAGTCAGTCCACTCCCCAGGCTCTATTGGGAACGAACTGCTCTGATACCAAATTGTAACGACCCAACTCCCAGTATGCCATGGTCATACAAGAAGCTAAGTGTTACTAACTTATCCTTCCTAATTATTAAATAATATTTAATATATGAGCCTGTTCCTTGTTAGAACGATGCCAATTTTACGAGTAACTTTTTTTTTATTCGTGGTAGAGAAGAGATAAAATAATCAAGCATACACTGAGAGTAAAAGGAAAGTACCATAAAGAAATATAGAAATATAACTAATAATATACATCATATACACTATAACAAAACATGTAGCGTTTACACAAGATCAAGTCAGTTTACATCCTCGTCATCCTACGTAGCTAATATATACACGACACTCCTAGGGCCTGGCCCATGCAAGAAGCCGCTAAACTGGCGCCCAGGCTAGCCTAACCACTATATAGCTCCTAGTTCTCAGGTGTACTAATACAAGTGAGAGACTAACTAACAGATAATGTCAGACTAGAGTGTCATCAAAAGAATGCCCCTTCTGTTGTCAGACTATATCTACACATGGCCATTCGGAGAATCGCCGTGAGGCTCGTCCATCTCCTCATCCTACTCTATCTCTATCTCAGGATCCTCCTCCTCCTCATCGTCCGCAGCTACAGCTAAACCCTTAGATCCACCAAAAACACTGCTGTCACTATGTACAAAACCATTCGCGAGCACAGGTCCGTTCGCGTATATAGGGGCTACCCCACCGTCTGGTAGTGCCGGCTCATCGGGCTGTGGAAAAGCAGGGATCGGCTCAGGGGGAAAGTCCCACTCTGGTGGTATCACCGGTACGTAGTCACCAGCTAACTCGGGCTCATCAGGAATGATAGGCTCAGGTTCCACCTCATGCAAAGGTTGAGCTGGTATAGGGTGCTCAGGATCATCAGGAAAAGGATGTACAGGTGCATCAGGAAGTAACCAGGATAAGGGAAAGTCATAAAAAGCATCGGGGTTAAAATGCAGGCTAGACAGAGGATGTTGAAAAGCTCGATTAGGTAACACATATCATCTAATACGAGGCTCCAATCCCATGATGAAGTAACTGTGATGTATCGGATCCTTGTAGACATAGGAGTCCTCAAACTCATAGAATATCACGCCCGTCTCCATCTGAGGGGGAAGAAGGGAGAGAAGGGGTAAGAACTGGGGAGTTCTTAGTAGGGTCGGGGTTGATAGTTACATTTATTTATTCGATTCCGATTAGCAGATGGATATTAGAATACAATAAAGTAGTAAACGGTAGTTATAAATAGATAGAAAAATAGAAAACAAAACACAAACAGAAGAACACAAGGAAATAAAGCACAGACATAGCACTCAAACAGACAAACAACAGAGAATGATGCGCAGACAAGAATGATGCATGTCTAGCCCTAGTACAGGCCATGAGCTCATGTGTCGGTTAGCACCTGCATTTCCCGACATTTATCTGGTCACGAGTTCACGATTTCCCGGATACGATTTTCTGTTCAAATAAATACGCATATAATTATTAGCAGCTCTATTGAGACAGCCTCCGCTTTCTACTCGCAGGAAATATACTCTTGGAAACAGAAAATTTGCTGTAGGTATCCTGATTTTCCTACAGAAGCTCTTGGGTTGCTTTAAGCAACAGATAAATAAACATTATCTCTTGGGTTGCATTAAGCAACGAATAAGCAAACAATATCTCTTGGGTTGCCTCAAGCAACAATTAACTTTTCAATAAGTCCTCTGCTCTTAATCTCTTTACTCTGCTCTGATTCCTCTGTTTAACATGTGTATTTAAAGCTTATGTAAATCTCGATATGAATAGTTAGCCTGTCCCAAGTATAGGTTCATTAAGTCTATACTGAAACAGTTTAACTTTTCATATTATACCTAACCCTAGTCGTAACTCAAGGACTAACTATGTTGCCCTAGTTCGTTCGCTAGTTTCTGTCTGTTTTTCTGTTATTAAAACTTTACAGACTTCTTCTTCAGTTTTTATCTTTTCTTTAGCTTTTATCTTTCTTTTATCTTTGCCTCACTAATATGTTCTTACCACTCCCTAAGTGTTTTATGAAGGTAATTATGAGATTCTGTGCTTAAAGTTGTCTTTCTAAAGCTTTTACAGAAAACTGCATTTTTCGCATTATTTTATCATTTTTATTAAAATATTATTTTTAATTAAATGTTATTATTCAATATTTTATTATTATTTATTATTTTATTATTAAATTTTCGAAAATTAACCTTCCTTTACCTTTTTACCTTTAAAATTCACTTTTTACCCCGATAACTTTTAATATTTCTACTTTAACCACCCTAACTTTTAGAAATTACCAAATAACCCCTTAAACACCAAAAATTTTACTTCCTTGCCCTTTTAAGGATCTAAGGCCTGTTCTTCATTGTTCTTCATCACACTCAAAGTGTTCTTCATGTTCTTCATAAATTCTTCAGATTCTTTCTCTGTTTTTACCCGTTTTTCAGTCTTTTCAGCAACTGATTTTTACCATAATTCATAATAAATTAGCAGCCACTAAAACCCCATATTTTCTACATGATTTTAACACAAATTGAACTTCAATTTAAGCCTAGGGTTTCGTTTTTCCAGCTGCCCCAAGAACATGAACTTTAAAGCTTGAATTTCATCAAATTTCATCAAAATTTCACCAAAATTTCACCAAGAATCAATCATATATGCAACCAATTTTTAGCACAGCCAAATCATACAACATTAACACAATTCAAACACAAATAATCAAGATTAATTTCGTGGCACCCTACCTGATTTTGCTGCTCCTAATTCAGTTAGACTTTTAGGTGGTCCTTTAGCACTTTTTCCTCCTAAATCACATCAAGAACAACTTTAAATCCAAAAACTCTCAACTAACCAAATCTCACTCAGCATGTTAGGAAGTGATTTCTAACCTTATACTTGCTGGAAAGTCACATTTCTTGGCCCTCAAGTCAAGTTAAGCATGATTTCCAAGTTAAGAACATCAAGAAAACACATGTTTGACCATGTTTCCTTGAAACCGAATCAAAAGAGAGATGGTGCAGGCAACTCACCTTGATTCCAGCCTTAATAAGTCATATGATCATGTGGAGAAAGAAGAGAGGATCATTTTGGTTGGATTGGAATTTTGATTTGAGTTTTAGTTCAGCAGAAATCAAGCTTTGAAGATTTGGAACTAAGAACTTTTCTCTCTTTTTCTCTCTTGGAAATTTCGGCCACAAGGAGAAAATGAACCAGCCTTGGGGCTTTTGGGGGGTGTAGGGTGAGTTGTGATTGGTTTGCTTGGAGGTGGATTAAAATAATATTAAAATATCTCAGGTGTACAACTACTAAAACTAGGTGTATCGGAACACTTGTGAAAACATCTCTAAAAATTATTTTCTGAGCTACTAGCATAAATGACACTAGTAACATATTTATTATGAGAATAAAACATGTATGATGAGGCCTTAGCATTGCTAAAGTCATCAGAGAGTGCTGGTGCTAAACTGCACCAGTAAATTGTGAACCCGGTTAAACCGATTTTCTGTTTTTAACTAAAACTGACCAGGTAACCTTATAATATTATTCAAGCAGCTTCTAATACTAATATAATGATAATATTACCCTATTATCTCTCTTCTCTCATGAATTGAGTCCGGTTCGTCAAACTGAGACTATTTACGAAAAACCGGATCAAAACTCCTAACCGATACGGTTCAAAAACAATGTTCTTTGTGACTGCGTTATCGAGCTTGCCTCGGAAAAGGTTCTAGCTTAAAGATGACATAATGACAATGAGGATTGAAATACTTGATGATATATCAGAGGTTCTCCCCTTACTGATTCTCTGGAGAAATCCGTACTTTCAGAAAAGATCTCGCGTACTCGAAAATAGGGTTGTTACAATATCTATATCTTGTGCGTTAAGTTTGTAGCTTCGTGTGTACGTATTGCACTTTTCAAATCCTATTTTTTGTTATATTCTTCATCGGGCTTCTAGACTATATTAATTCTTTCTATATATTATATGTATTGATGTGCGGAAAACGATCCGACACAAAACTCACCGGCAAGTGTACCGGGTCGCATCAAGTAATAATAACTCACATGAGTGAGGTCGATCCCACAGAGATTGAAGGATTGAGCAATTTTAGTTTAGTGGTTGGTTTAGTCAAGCGAATCAAGTGTTGGTTGAGTGATTTGTGTTTAACAGGAAGTAAACGACAGTAAATGTAAAGGGAAAGGGGAAATTTGCAGTAAATTAAAGAACAGGAAAATAAACTTGCTGAATCTTAAAGAACAAGAAAGTAAATGACTGAAACTTAAAGTGCAAGAAATGTAAATTGCAGTAACTTAAATGGCAAGAAATATAAATTGCTTGAATGTAAAAGGGATTTGAGAACTGGGATTGTAGAATCTAAACAAAGAGAAAGTAAATTGCAACAATTAATTAAGTAGAAGATGAATTGGGCAGAAATGGAATTAAAGTGCAGCAGAGGTTCACAGAAGAACCAAAAGTAAATTGGGATCTCAGGGTTCAAGAGACTAGGTAGCAGAGCCTAGATCTCAATTACCTTCCTAGATCCAAGTTCTCAAAGCAATTAACAAGAAATGGAAGAAGAAGCAGTAAAGGAAATTGAAATTCAATTTAATTATGCAGAAAAGAATTAAAGAGATTTTGGAATGGAGGTTGAGACAGAAGTTCCTCAACTCTTCACACCCAAAACTCAAAACAACAAAAATAAAAGTGCTCAGGCAAGAACGAGGAAGAAGAGAGATCAATTCTCCTCCCTAATTCTTTGAAATCTCAGTAAAGTCACCAAGAGAATTTGCCGAATTCAAAGCTCCAAAGGAAGTATGAATTTCAAAAATCAAGTAAAAGGTAAACATCCAAAGTTCAAAAGTGAAAGTAAAGGTCCTAATTACATCAAACTAACTCCTATTTATACACTTTCTATTCTTGGATATTGGGATTTGGATGGGCTTTTGATTTTGTGAAGAATTGAATTGAATTGGATTTTTAATTCAATTTTTGGCCCATGAGAAGTTGCTTCCAGGAGGCTGCCCTGCCCTTGCGGAGGGCAGGGCAGGATTTGGTGCATGTTGGTGTGGCTTTGGTGCGGCCTGGTGCATGTTGGTGCGGAAAACGCTGCCCTGCCCGCGCCGAGGGCAGGGCAGGAAAAATTGGTGCGCCAGAATGTGCCACGGTGCGTGCTTGGTGCTGCCAGGATCGAGCTGTGATGCGCAAAATGCTGCCCTGCCCTCGCGGAAGGCAGGGCAGGAAAAATTGGTGCTGCCAGGATTGTGATGGTGCGCCAGAATTGAGCCTTGGTGCGCCAGATCCATGCACCAACAAAATGCTGCCCTGCCCTCGCGGAGGGCAGGGCAGTGTTTCCACTTTGAAGTCCCGTGTTCGAAACACGGCTGGAACATCCGCTCAATTAATTTCCTTGGTTTCTTGGCACGGCACTCAACCTTAGTTCCTTGCTTCTTCCTTGTTCCGTGTTCGATTCTTGTGGCATGCATGGGTGATATTTTTCTTTTGATTTTCTTCCTTGGTGAGTCCGATACTGCCCTTGTGGAGGGCAGGGCAAGGTTCTCTTCTTCTTGGTTCCAAGGCACAATTTTGTGCTCTGCCCTTGTAGTGGGCAGGGCAGAGTTGCCTTCCTTGCTTGGTTCCCTTATGTTGCCCTCCTAGAGGGTCAGTGTGCCCTTGTGGAGGGCAATGTTTGCCTCCCCCTTTGCATGCGGCACACTTCCTCTTGCTTTGACCACACTTTCCTTTCCTTGGGCTACACTTCTTAGGCCACGCTTTTCCTTTTCTTTTCTTTTCTTCACCTACAATAAACCAAAACAACCACTCAAAGTATCACTAAATTCAAGAGGCTTATAAATCAATTAAAATTCAATTAAAATTAGCTTAAACCTCATGGATTAACATTAATTTCATGGTGGTTGCTTGATTTAAAGAAGTTGTGCATTTTCACTCCAAATCACTTACTTAAGAAGCAAGAAAGTGCATAAAGACTAACAAAACAAGTGAAATTAGCTTGAAAAATGGGTATATGATGACTTGTCATCACAACACCAAACTTAAATCTTGCTTGTCCCCAAGCAAGCATCAAAAAAATAAGAGTAAATGATATGAGTAAGAAAAGAACACATATCCTTATTAGGCATATAGCAGAACTTGATTTATGGGGTCTTTATGCAGACAATGACAACTCACTTATTGTTGCTGCTACATAATACACATCTTTCCTCAAAGGCTTGCTAAACTTGCTGTTAGAAGACTCACTTTTTAATTACTCCCTTGTTAACTTTCCTTGGCTTACAATGCTTAACAAGCTTATTATTCTTTTGGAGGTTTGGCGTCAAATGTTGCAGTATTAGCCTTTGGCTTTATTTGTTTTTTTCTTTTTACTCAACATCTTTCCACCACAGACACATGGCTCATTAATTCTTCCTAGGATCATTGATGCCCAGCATCTCTTTGGATAACTAAATGTTCTGTATCTAAGTTGCTCTTTATTGTGGATTTTCAATTGGCCATCCCAAATCAGTTGATCTAAGTGACCGGGTTTTAAAATACCCCTTAGAATTTACTCATCCAAGCATATCTTAGTACAAGAACACCACAGGCATATGTCCTAAGGTCCAAGCTATTGGTGTCCAACCTTTATTCTTTGTTTTTCTTGCCATTTTGGCTTTTTCTTTCCCTTTTCTTTCTGTTTTTGTTACCAAGGGCTTTTTCATTATTGATAAGAGTCTTTGTAACAGCAAGCTAACTCACAATTGAATGAGAATGATATTATGCAACAATTATTTCATGAGTTATGCATTTAATCAAACACATATACCACCACCAACTTCCATTCATGCTTATGCAACATTGGATATTTTACTTTTCAATTCAAACCAAACTCTTTTATTTAAGCATATGGGAAATAAAACAATTTTCAAGCTAAGTGATGGATAACAAGCATTATGCAGATTTAGCATTTTTAACAAACAATTTCACTTGCAGCTAGATAAACACTTTAGCAAGACATACAATGGTTTCCAGATTCAAAACATTTCACAGCAGCAAAGATTAAGTTTTAGATACAACCTTTGAAGTTGCAGCCCTTTGATTTTTCCTTCTGTTGTGTTCTCTTTGAGTTAAAATGCATAATGTCTTCAATTGTTGACTCATGTCCTGCAAAATCCTCAAAGTTGCTTGCTTCTCAAGCCCTTAATTGTATGGTTAGTATGCATAAACTGAGTGTGGTTCTAGGATTGATTTTTGGTGTAGGGACACCAAACTTAATTGTTTGCCACTACCTCAGATGCAACAAGTCAACCATATTTGAAACCATGTATCCTTGCTAAAGGTTAATGAAATTAAAGCCAGAAAACAATTCAATAGTTGAATAATGTGTTTGATTACTTGGAGCTAGAATCATGCAAGAGGTGAGAATGTGTTTTTAAATGATATTTTTGGTGGAACACCAAACTTAGAAGTTTTCACTCTCCCTCAAATTGTTTTGGTGTGCAACACCAAACTTGGCTCCTTGCAATGCATACCAATTATTCAACATTTTTATTGAAAAAACTATGAAAAAGAAAACTACCTCAGGTTGGGTTGCCTCCCAACAAGCGCTCTTTTATTGTCACTAGCTTGACATCGTCTATTCTGCTGATCATGGAGGTTGGAAATCACAGTGCCTTAGCTTGTCTTTCTTTACTGTGAACTTCCTTCCGGTTTCCTCTTTGATGACCTCTATAAATTCTTGTGGAAGGATCTTAGTCACAATGTAGTGCTCAGGCAACTGTGGGGACACCTTCATGGTTTGAATATTGATTATCACTAGATCCCCAGGTGAAAATTTTCCAGTGGGGGCTTTCTGTTTTTCTTTAGTTCTATCCTCTGTTTTTCCTTGAAAGTATTCTTTGTTGTGTTCTTCTTGGCTGGTACTTCCTTTGTCCAGTATTTTCTCATTATCCTCCATGATCCTTTTCCATCCTTCCTTCTTTGTAGCATCTTCTTTGTTAGCCAGTTTGTTTTCAATGGCCCTGGTGAAAGTATTTGCCTTCTTCTCACCTATTTCTGCAAAATACTTCGCCAGTTGAGCTATCTGCTCTTCAATTCCTTTGATTAACATCTCTTGGTTCCTTGTTGTTTCTTCTTGGTGTTTCATCATTCTCTCTATTAGGATTTCCAAGTTTGTGATTCTCCGAGAGTCTTGTGAGATTGGTTGGTTATGAGATGTTAAAGGTTGGAAGGGTGGGTGTAATGGTGGCATGTGATGATTGTTATTGATGTCATGGTGTTTTTGTTGGTTTGTGAAGTTGGGGTTGTTATAATTGAAGTCCCTTGGTTTGTGATTTTGGTACTCGTTCCTTCTCCAGTTGAGATGAGTCTGGGAGTGTCTGTGTTGTGAGTATTGGCTTTGGGTGGTATTAGTGGGTGGGGGATGTTGATTGGTTGTGGTCATGGAAGTGCCCTGGTGGAAACTTCCTTGTTCTTGATGTTGAGACTCCCTTATTCTCAGATAAGAATGAGGTCTCCATGGTGGAAATTTGGCATTCACTGCAGCAGACAGCTCCATGTTTTGCTGTGGTTAATGGTGCATTTGTCTGTTTAAGTCCTTGAACGCATTCTGTAACGACCCAATTTTCAATATGTCTAGATCATACCGGAAACTGAGCGCTACCAATTTGTCCTCCTAATTATTATCTATTATTTATCATATGAGCCTGATTCGTTGTTAAAAGCGTAGTTAAATTGCGAGGTATATTTTTTTTAAAAAAACATTTGGATTAATAACCAGAATCATTCATAAGCAATTCACAAATAATAATAGATAAAACAGTTATAAACAACCACTCATAAATACATCACAAGCAGTTAACAACATTCAGTGATCCAGCCTTTATATAAGAATAGATTTTTAGTTAGAACACCCCTAGATATAGCTAGATAATAACTATATACATATACATACATACAACATCCCAGGTCCTGACCTGTTCAAGAGGTCCCTAAGCTGGCACCTAGGCTAGCCTAGACTTTATACTCACCTAGTCCCTCTAAACTACTAAAGCGAGGGAAAGTACATTCTAAGTCTTCACAACTCAAGTCAGGTGGAACATCATCAAAAGGTAGAACATCATTTGTTACTCCTCTGCACGATCAGACATTGCCATATGACGTCTCTCTGGTACCTCATCAAGTAGCCACACAACGGGAGTCTCGTACACAGGATTCAGGTTAAAGTGCGCATACGAACGGGGTGCAGACGTTGGCTGGTCTCACAGTATATACATATACATAGATAAAGAGATTCACCCTAGACTCAGAAGACTACCTAGAGCGGAATTCTCTTTACGAACGGTCATCAGCGAACTACGGAAGGGTACTCATGCTTCCATCTGGAGGGGGAAGGGAGAGAGAAGGGGTAAGAACTGGGGAGTTCTTAGTAGGGCCGGGGTTATTAGTTACGTTCATTAATTTTGTGTTGTTTAGCAGACTAATAACAGAATATAGAGAAGTAGTAAACAGAAGACAGATAAATAGAGAAAATAGAGAAAACAGAAAAAGATCACAAACAGAAGAATACAAGAAAGTAAAACACAGACACAAACACAGAGAATAGAATACAAACAAAGAAAGCATACATTCATGCAGCAATCATAATAGAGAAAATGCACAACCAAGTATGATGCATGTCTAGCCCTAGTGCAGGTAATGAGCTCATTTGTCGGTTACATACCCGCTCCCGACGTTACCCAGCAACCTTTGTCTGGATAAGGCTTTCCTGTTGGCAATAACCACTGCGAGCAACCTTTGTCTTGCAGGGTATCCACTGCAAGCAACCTTTGTCTTGCAGGGCGGCACTTATTAGCCAATATACGCCCAACACACTGTAAGCAACCTTTGTCTTACAGGTGCAACAACACACTCACTGTAAGCAACCTCTGTCTTACAGGAGCAACAACACCCTCACTGTAAGCAACCTCTGTCTTACAGGAGCCACAACACACTCACTGTAAGCAACCTCTGTCTTACAGGAGCACATTCATCTTGATACCTCTGTAAGCAACCTTTGTCTTACAGCAAAGCATTATAGCAAGGTATCCCAGGAAAGCGTTCTCAGTGGTCGTACCACCATCTATCTGACTGCCTCTCCGCAGCAGATTCTTACATAATCATTCTCATTATCATCATTCATTAACATTCTCATTATTCATCATCACTTTCACATTCTTATTCTGTACCTCTTTCTTTCTCTGTTCAATCATGCTATACAAACTCTACAGCTTTTACTTTTACAACATCTTAACTCAAACCATTTCTCTTTGTCACATTACTCTCTTCTCTATGTCTTTTTACTTTGCTCAGATTACCCTTTTCTCTGTATCCCTCTATTCTGCTCTGGTTACTCTGTTCTTTGTGTTTCTTTACTCTGCTCTGGTTACTCTGTTTAACATATGTATTTAAAGCTTATGTAAATTTCGGTATGAATAGTTAGCCTGTCCCAAGTATAGGTTCATTAAGTCTATACTGAAACAGTTTAACTTTTCATATTATACCTAACACTAGTCGTAACTCAAGTACTAACTAAGTTGCCCTAGTTCGTTCACTAGTCTCTGTCTGTTTTTCTGTCGTTAGAATTTTACAGACTTTTTCTTTGGTTTTTATCTTTTCTTCAACTTTTTATCTTTTATTTATCTTTTCCTCACTAACATGTTATTACCACTCCCTAAGTGTTTTATGAAGGTAATTATGAGATTCTGCTCTTAAAGTTGTCTTTCTAAAGCTTTTACAGAAAACTGCCTTTTCTGCATTATTTTATTATTTTTATTAAAATATTATTTTTAATTAAATATTATTATTTAATATTTTATTATTATTTATTATTTTATTAATATATTTTCGAAAATTACCTTAACTTTTACTTTTAACCTTTAAAATTCACTTTTTACCCCGGTAACTTTTAATGTTTCTACTTTAACCACCCTAACTTTCAAAAATTACCAAATAACCCCTTAAACACCAAAATAATTACTTCCTTGCCCTTTCTAAGATCTAAGGCCTGTTCTTCAATGTTCTTCACCACACTCAAAGTGTTCTTCATGTTCTTCGTATATTCTTCAAATTCTTTCTCTGTTTTTACCCGTTTTTCAATCTTTTCAGCAACCGATTTTTACCAAAATTCATAATAAATTCCTAGCCACTAAAACCCCATCTTTTCTACATGATTTTAACACAAATTGAACCCCAATTTAAGGCCTAGGGTTTCGTTTTCCAGCAGCCCTCAAGAACAACATTCATAGCTTAAATATCATCAAATTTCATCAAATTTTCAACAAACTTTCAACAAGAATCACTCATATAAACAATCAATTTCAAGCACAGCCAAACCATATCATAATTACACAACTCAAACACAATCAATCAAGATTAAATTCGTCAAACCCTACCTGGTTTTGCTGCTCCTAATTCAATCGAACTTTCAGGTGGTCCTTAAGCACTTTTTCCTCCTAAAACACATCAAGAAAACACATTTTTACCCATGTTTCCTTGAAACCGAATTGAAGAGGGAGAGAGACAGCCATCTCACCTTATTTCCAGCCTTGATAATTCACATGGTTATGTAGAGGAAGAAGAGAGGATCATTTTGGTGAAATCGGTGTTTTGATTTGAGTTTTAGTTCCGAAGAAATCAAGCTTTGAAGATTTATGAACCAAGAACTTTCTCTCCTTTTTCTCTTGGTGATTTTCGGCCACAATGAGCAAATGAGGCAGCCTTGGGGGTTTTGGGGGTGTAGGGTGAGTTGTGATTGGTTGGCTTGGAGGTGGATTAAAATAATATTAAAATATCTCTGGTGTATAACTACTAAAACTAGGTGTATCGGAACACTTGCAAAAACATCTCTAAAAATTATTTTCTGAGCTACTAGCATAAATGACACTATTAACATATTTATTATGAGAATAAAATATGAATAATGAGGCCTTAGCATTGCTAAAGTCATCAGAGAGTGCTGGTGCTAAGCTGCACCAGTAAACCGTAAATCCGGTTAAACCGATTTTCTGTTTTTAACTAAAACTGACCAGATAACCTTATAATATCATTCAAGAAGCTTATAATACTCATATAATGATGATATTACCCTATTATCTCTCTTCTCTCATGAATCGAGTCCGGTTCGTCAAACTGAGACTATTTACGAAAAACCGGATCAAAACTCCTAACCAATACGGTTCAAAAACTATGTTCTTCGTGACTGCGTTATCGAGCTTGACTCGGAAAAGGTTCTAGCTTAAAGATGACATAATGACAATGAGGATTGAGATACTTGATGATATATCAAAGGTTCTCCTTTTACCGATCCTCCGGAGTTCTCCGTATCTTTAGAAAAGATCTCACGTACTCGAAAATTAGGGTTGTTACACATTCACCCCTTCACTATTCATCACTTCTTTTTCTGAGATTGCATTCTGTGGTTTCTCAAATGAATGTTGGTTGTTGACTCCTTTGTCATTGAGGTCTGCAATTCCTTGGGCAGTTGTTGTTGCTTTGAGTAGGCCATCTGAGAAGTAGTCCACTGCTTTTCTTGTTTCTGGGGTCAATCCTTCATAGAAAGCTCGGAAGCCCACTTTATCAGTTGCTTTCTTGTATCTTTCCCAGGCCTTGAAGAGTGGTTCTTCGTCCCCTTGTGTGAATAGATGTTCCTCCTCTTTCAGCTGGATGATCTGTCTGGATGAGGTGAATTTGGCCAGAAATTTGGTAACCAGATCATCCCAACTAGTGATACTTCCTTGGGGAAAAGTTTCAAACCATTGTGCAGCTTCACCCTTTAATGAGAAGGGGAATAACAGGATCTTATATGTGTCATGATCCGAATCATCGGTTTTGACTGCATTACAAGTCTTTAGGAAAGTGGATATGTGCTGCTGAGGATCTTCCGATGGAGTTCCGTCATAAGAACAATTGTTCTTGATGAGTGTAATGAGTGGTGGCTTCATGTCATGATACCCTTTGTCTGTAGAAACTTGATTTCCTGTGATATGCAAACAATCAGGATGACCAAACAACAACACGCTTGAGAATCAAGTGCAGTTATTTGAGATAAATTGTTAGTGAGTTAATAGAGGCAATTTCTCAAACAGTTAGTGTGTTAGAAAAACAGAAAAAAAATGCTTAATCTAGACCTCCACTTCACTTAATCATTGTCAATCTATTTCAATCCCCGGCAACGGCGCCAAAAACTTGATGTGCGGAAAACGATCCGACACAAAACTCACCGGCAAGTGTACCGGGTCGCATCAAGTAATAATAACTCACATGAGTGAGGTCGATCCCACAGAGATTGAAGGATTGAGCAATTTTAGTTTAGTGGTTGGTTTAGTCAAGCGAATCAAGTGTTGGTTGAGTGATTTGTGTTTAACAGGAAGTAAACGACAGTAAATGTAAAGGGAGAGGGGAAATTTGCAGTAAATTAAAGAACAGGAAAATAAACTTGCTGAATCTTAAAGAACAAGAAAGTAAATGACTGAAACTTAAAGTGCAAGAAATATAAATTGCAGTAACTTAAATGGCAAGAAATGTAAATTGCTTGAATGTAAAAGGGATTTGAGAACTGGGATTGCAGAATCTAAACAAAGAGAAAGTAAATTGCAACAATTAATTAAGTAGAAGATGAATTGGGCAGAAATGGAAATTAAAGTGCAGCAGAGGTTCACAGAAGAACCAAAAGTAAATTGGGATCTCAGGGTTCAAGAGACTAGGTAGCAGAGCCTAGATCTCAATTACCTTCCTAGATCCAAGTTCTCAAAGCAATTAACAAGAAATGGAAGAAGAAGCAGTAAAGGAAATTGAAATTCAATTTAATTATGCAGAAAAGAATTAAAGAGATTTTGGAATGGAGGTTGAGACAGAAGTTCCTCAACTCTTCACACCCAAAACTCAAAACAACAAAAATAAAAGTGCTCAGGCAAGAACGAGGAAGAAGAGAGATCAATTCTCCTCCCTAATTCTTTGAAATCTCAGTAAAGTCACCAAGAGAATTTGCCGAATTCAAAGCTCCAAAGGAAGTATGAATTTCAAAAATCAAGTAAAAGGTAAACATCCAAAGTTCAAAAGTGAAAGTAAAGGTCCTAATTACATCAAACTAACTCCTATTTATACACTTTCTATTCTTGGATATTGGGATTTGGATGGGCTTTTGATTTTGTGAAGAATTGAATTGAATTGGATTTTTAATTCAATTTTTGGCCCATGAGAAGTTGCTTCCAGGAGGCTGCCCTGCCCTTGCGGAGGGCAGGGCAGGATTTGGTGCATGTTGGTGCGGCTTTGGTGCGGCCTGGTGCATGTTGGTGCGCAAAACGCTGCCCTGCCCGCGCCGAGGGCAGGGCAGGAAAAATTGGTGCGCCAGAATGTGCCACGGTGCGTGCTTGCTGCTGCCAGGATCGAGCTGTGATGCGCAAAATGCTGCCCTGCCCTCGCGGAGGGCAGGGCAGGAAAAATTGGTGCTGCCAGGATTATGATGGTGCGCCAGAATTGAGCCTTGGTGCGCCAGATCCATGCACCAACAAAATGCTGCCCTGCCCTCGCGGAGGGCAGGGCAGTGTTTCCACTTTGAAGTCTCGTGTTCGAAACACGGCTGGAACATCCGCTCAATTAATTTTCTTGGTTTCTTGGCACGACACTCAACCTTAGTTCCTTGCTTCTTCCTTGTTCCGTGTTCGATTCTTGTGGCATGCATGGGTGATATTTTTCTTTTGATTTTCTTCCTTGGTGAGCCCGATACTGCCCTTGTGGAGGGCAGGGCAAGGTTCTCTTCTTCTTGGTTCCAAGGCACAATTTTGTGCTCTGCCCTTGTAGTGGGCAGGGCAGAGTTGTCTTCCTTGCTTGGTTCCCTTATGTTGCCCTCCTAGAGGGTCAGTGTGCCCTTGTGGAGGGCAATGTTTGCCTCCCCCTTTGCATGCGGCACACTTCCTCTTGCTTTGACCACACTTTCCTTTCCTTGGGCTACACTTCTTAGGCCACGCTTTTCCTTTTCTTTTCTTTTCTTCACCTACAATAAACCAAAACAACCACTCAAAGTATCACTAAATTCAAGAGGCTTATAAATCAATTAAAATTCAATTAAAATTAGCTTAAACCTCATGGATTAACATTAATTTCATGGTGGTTGCTTGATTTAAAGAAGTTGTGCATTTTCACTCCAAATGACTTACTTAAGAAGCAAGAAAGTGCATAAAGACTAACAAAACAAGTGAAATTAGCTTGAAAAATGAGTATATGATGACTTGTCATCATGTATGAGCTTAGAACTGTCGTAATCCTTTTATTAACCTTTGCTTTACGACGCGAGGTAAGAGTTAGGGTAATTAGGATGTTACACTCCGGGCGGCCTTAGCTTCACAAGTTACGTCTGGAGCTTGATATTCTGTATTTGATACTCAACTCTTTGTATATACTCATGCCTTACCTTTATCTTTTCACGGTTTTTGCTATAACTTTTCTTCAAGGCTTCTAGTTACAAATTTCTACAACTATATATACGTATATATTTTATTTTTAGAGGTCATAATACATCACCACCTCTGTTTTATGACTTAAGCATAAAGCTTTGTGTGGTAGGGTGTTACATATAGCAGCTCCTTCTTGTTGTTCTCAATTAATTTGGCTTAAAACACAACTTGCAGATTACAAATTGCAAGTCAAAAGTATCCCTTTGTTATGTGACAACTTGAGTGAAATTAATATTTCTAAGAATCCTATTTTACACTCAAGAACTAAGCACATTGAAGTAAGATTTCATTCCATAAGAGAACATATGCAAAAGGGTACTATTGACATACAATTTGTGAAATCTAAGGATCAATTGGCTGATATTTTTACAAAACTTCTATGCGAAGATAAATTTTGAAAATTGAGAACTACTCTTGGAATGGTTGATGTTGAGTTTTTGAACTAAACTTGCTTAATTTGAGTTCTAGTTATTTTTATCTTTGAGGTCGTCAGGAGACAAACTGGGTAGATGATGATTCCTTCTAGGTTCTACGAAGATCTGAAAATGTGTGGATGATCATAATTAATCTAGAACTGAACCAAATCCATGGTGATCCATTGTGTTTCCTTGAAACTACCTCTGGGCCCAAGAGAAAGATACTCTGTTATATGAAGTGGGCCTCATTGCTTGTTTTGGATCACCAACATCAAAAGAAGTATTAACTTTTAATTCATTAATTTTATTATTTTTTCTCAAGTCAAATCAATTTCATTTTTTTCAAAAATCTTATTTGACTTGTCATTTTATTATTAATATGGTTTATGTTTTCAAAGGATTCTTGATCATTTAAGGCAGTTATTAATTGTTAAACTCTCATCTTCCATTACTCCACTACCTCCATATTCTTTTTCTTCTCCATGCTCTTTATTTCTTTCATCAAGAGAAAGAAGGTTGCCACACGAAGGGGAACGGGCACCATAAGACCTCCACGAAACCCACCTTCCAGACCATAAGCCCATTCTCACATTCATATCCATTCACATTCATCCTCCTCTCACTCCTCTCAACCTCCCGAGTCAATGGCAAGAACCAAAACCACAAATCCGAGGCCATCATCAGCTCCTCAATAGGCTGGCTCCTCAAAGGCTAATGTGGCGAAAGGCAAAAGACCCATGACAGATGAGAAACCTCCATTTTCTCCTCCTCCTCATTTAACGTCTCATCCTCCCAGACACTTAGCCCCCTATTTTCGTCCATTTAAAGCTAACAAAAGACCTTTTCTTTACTCCATCAAAGAACCCATTTACCCATATCCAGTTACATTGAAATCCTATTTTGGTAAATGACCTCACTCTTATTTTGATCCTTAACAATTTACTTCTTGCATATATTTTGAATTTTATAGAGATATTGTGTCACAAAGACCCCTGTTCTCTACCTTTGTCACTGATCTGAATAATTTGGCTAAAAAAGGGATAAATTTCATTGAAAATTTTAGATTTTTTGGCCAACATATGTGAAAATATTTTTCTCATGGATGGTGTCAAACCAACTTACAGAGCCCTAGGTCCTTCCCGCGCACAGCTTCACCACCTTATTATTCATATTCTTCTACCACAAAGCAGTTCATATCAACGGGTCACCCTCTATGATTCATTAGTTCTCTTTGCCATAATCAACAAAATAAAAATTTCTTTTGCTTACTTAATGATGTGCCATATATTTGTCTGCATAAAAAGTGATAAAAATATTTCTCTTTCATATGGAATATTTTTTACTTGCATCTTTGAGTACTTTGGTATTGATATGAGCAATGAGACCATGAAAAAAAAATTTTCATATCTTAAGGGTGGTGGTGTAGTAAAACAAACAAAGGGAAGAAGCACAAAGGCTACCAAGGACATAGTTCTTAAAGAAGATGAGGAAGAAAGTCTTCCTCTTCCATCCACTACCGGGACATCCTCATCCCATAAGTACCTTGTAAATGGCATTGTCAAGCATGTTTTACAAGAGTTTATCAACCTCACAAAATAGATGATTAACTCGAACAAACAAGCTAGGCAATTGGCTCTTCAAAAGGAGAATTCCTTTCAGAAATCTCAAAGCCGAGTTGAGGTGTTGCTTTAAATATATAGACTCCTTGGATGATGACCAAGCAATGATCGATTAAGATGAGGATCTGGCTGGAACCGAGGAAGAGGGATCTAATGTCTAGCCCATATTTTCTGATACTGTTTATGTTTAAAGCGTTATTTTTTCAAAATTCTGATTTTTGGGTTTTATCATGTTGAAACACTTTTATTGTTTTTCTGGCACTTTAGATTCGATTACAATTTAGTACGGATGACTATAATAGTTCTTAGGACTTAAACTTTGACATTAAATCTTATACCTATGTGTTGCATATTAAACTTTTTTGTGCAGGTTCGTCCCTCCTTGATAACAAAAGGGGAAGACAAAAAAAAATGAATTGAAGATTGCTATCTTTGTTTTATATTATTTTGAACTTGTGAAAATTAGGATGTAGATGTTTGAAGTTTGGTTTTGATCTATGATGATGATGTTCAATGTTGCTGTCTTTGATGATGTTTATGATTTGATTAGCTTTTGTTTTAAAATCTGCAGCTTATAAATGTTGATTTAGTCGTGAATAAGCCTTTGAATGAATTATTTTTGATTAAAATTAGCTCTGATTTATGCTTGGTTCAAGGCTGGCCTATGATATTTTTAAATTAACAATAAGCCTTGTAAACTCTTGGCATTTGATCAAACAGGTTCCCTAAGATATATAGTTGATTGATAATTGTTGAATGCTTGGCATTATTTCTGTGAAAAGCTTGTTGGTATCAGGTTATAAAAGGATAGCATTCAAGGAGAGCTTGGAGATCAAAATAAAGGGAGAGCTTCATGACAAAGGAAACATCAAAGGGAAGTTTCTAAAAATTTCTCTCATTTCATTCCAATTCATTTAATAATGTTTGTCATCAAGGGAGAGATTGTTGAGTTTAAAGAACTAAACTATGATTAAGATTATGACTAAACATTATTGGGTTATTATCAAATTATTTGTGTGATTTGGTTTGCTTAGTGCGTAGAAACCAAAATGAATTAATATTGGCCCAAGAAGAAATTACTCAAGCCATATAGAATCTGGCCCCCACACACACACAATCATGGCCTAAGATTCATTTGCCTCCACCTTAAATTTTTTCCATCAGGAACAGAAGCAAGCCTCTAGCAAAATAAAAGAAAAGAAATTAATTGGCCCATATCCAAACAAAAGTCCAAACGGTGGCCACACACAAATCCATTCAACTTGGTACCAACTAAAGTGAATTAAATTTTATTTTGAACCAATTCACATCCACAGAAACTAAAACTATCTCTTCTCTCTCTTCTTTTTTCTTTCACATCACATCACTCTAAAAGAAAAAGAAAGGAAAAGGAAATTATGAAGCTAGAGCAAAGCAAAGCTCAGAAAGCAAGTTTTCAATTTCAAGCAAGAAGAGAACGTAAAAAAGGGCTATAAAAAAAGGAAAAATCACATCAGAAAAGAAAATCACAAAAAGGAGATTTCCTCATTTGTGCTTCATCAAGAATTGTTGAAGAAATCCTCTGTGTCACAAGAACCATTTTAGAAAATGAAGAAAGTGAAGTCAATGGTGCTCTACTGCTTATCAACAATCAAGAAACAAACATGGAGCCAAAGCAAGATTGAAGGGCTCAGATTTATGAATCAATTTGAAAAAGGTTGAAAGAGAAGATTGAGGGTATGGTTGCATGTTTGATTTGGTCACAGGTTCTGCCCTCTCTCTCCTCTATGAACGCCACTGCTGCCTCTATTTATTGGGAAAAGAAAAACCAACATGTGCTGAAACAAGGTTTCAAGCCCTGAAAGCTACACTCCTCTATAATTGGGGTGAACGATGAAGGATTGGAGCAAGGAGTAAGAGCACAAAGTTTGGATTCTCATAGCTCACTGAGCTATTCATTCTTCTCCTTCATGATTTTCATTGAGTATCTTAATTTCTCAGTTTAGTCTTTCTATGTTTCATTGGTAAAAGATAAAATGGTGAGGTTTGTAAGAAAAATCAAACGAGCAAAAAAATATAGAGATATAAACTTGGAGAAAAAGCCATAAGTTATTTCAGAAATTCTGTTAGTTTTTCTGCTTTGTTGTTATGATCCTAAGTGAATTCTCTTGTAAGTTGGGTTAGCACTTTGCTATTGAAAGCTAGGGTGAGTTCCTAGTCAAATTCAGTTTAGGTTATAAACTAGACTTGCCCAGATAGGATTGGGTAGATCCTAGGGAGAATTGGTGAATGTAATTTTGTTGAAAAATAGTGAAATTCCATCACTGTTGTGATGGAGACTGGATGTAGGCTACATTGTATTGAGTAGTTGAACCAAGATACATCTGTGTGTCATCTTCTATTCTCTTCTTTGTTTCTGGTTCTGCTGTATAGGAGACAAAAAATAAAGTATCTCCTAATTCTTCTGCTCAGCAACATTCCACTATTATACATCTTGCAAGCAGTTCTTTTTTGGCTCCTACCGCGTCAAAAGACAAAAACAAAATCTATCCTGTTTTCAACTCACTGTATATCAACAGAACTCAAGATTAAAAGCAAAATTAAAAGAAGAAAAAGATTTAACCCCCCTTCTCTTAGCCACTGATAACCATTAGTTTCTGCTTAGCATTTGTGAGGAGAGGGTTATGACTAAGAAGCCTGACAAATGCTTTGAGTCTTTGGAGGAATTTGGACTTCTACACCAAGTTAGCTATCCTATTCCTCTCAGCATCTTCATTAAAATAAACTTTGTAAGCTATTTTGATATAGAAATTACCAGGGAAGGAAACTAACTAATAGAATCTGGACCCATATTAGGATTAGGTGATTTGAGAATATGAATTTGATCTATCACCTCTTCTGGGATGACTTGTAAGAGATGCCCCAAATTCCAAGTTCCTTGTCTTGTTGCGTAATCTCTAACTTCTATCCCTTGATCTTCATTAATATTAGTAATTACAATCTCCCTCGGATTAGGAAATCCAAGAATCCACTGATCGTCCCAAAAATTGATGCTGCTGCCATCTCCTATTCTACAGATAAGATTTTTGTTTTAACTTTTCCCAAATGCTAACAACACCATTCCAAGTGTTGGAGTTACTCACTTTAGGGTAAACTTTGGGTACTTTCTCCTCTCTGCAACCACATTTAGCTCTCATCACTTGGACCCAAAGAGCCTTACGATTGTGAATTAAACACCAAGCTAATTTTATAAGAAAAAGTTGATTTGTATCTTGAGATTTTTTAATTACTAATCCGTCCTTTTCTTTTGGTTTGCACTGCTAATTCAACAAATGAATTTTTCTCTCCTCCTTACTACTCTCCCAATGAAAAAGCTATGGTAGGAATCTTCATAGTTTGCAAGCAGTAGCTAGGTATAGTTGATACAATACAAGAAAAATGTTGAGTACCGTCGGATTTACTATCAAATTTAGCGTTACAGTGTAGCTGGGATGCACTGGCAGATTTATTGACGTTAAGGGCATCAAATTTGTCATGTTAAATTACTACCGGTGGATTTACGTTTTCAATGGTAAATTCACTGGTAACAATTGAAGGAAAAACAAAAAAAAGGCGTGTAATTTGGTGACCTATTTAATGAAACGCTACGTTTTGGTGACCTATAATGGTTTACAGTCGAATAAATCCGGTAAACCCATTAAGTGAAACGCTACGTTCGAAGTGCTAATGCTATCCCCTTTCATTTTGAATTTGTCTCTCTCTTTCTTTCTACCCTTTCTTCTCTCACTCTCTCTCTAACCCTCTCCCTCCTGCCACTCTGTCAGCCTCGCCGCTGCCTTCTCAATCCGTCTCTCTCCCCCCTTTCTCCTTCTACTCTCTTTCTAACCCTCTCCTTCCCTGCTGCTCTGTTAGCCCGCCGCGCATCATCCCTGGCGTTGCATCCTCTCCGGCAGCCTCTCTCTCTCTTTCTCTCTCCGCCATCCACTTCTGTCAGCTACCACCAACAGCGTCAGATACCACCAACATTCTCCCATCCACCGCTGTGTCTGCATTCTCCAGTAAATAAATTTCTATTTTTGTTTTTGTTAAATTTTGGATTAATTTAGGTTTTAGTTACTAATTAGTATTATGATTTAGTTAGAAATAATTTTTCTGTTTAGTGAATTTACGTGGTTAAATAGGATTAGATTAGCTTGTTAGACTTTTATGAGTTCTAATGCTGTAATGATGTGATATTATTGTTGTTGTGCTATTGGTTTTTATTTAGAATTGAATTTAGTAAATTGGTTATGCTCAAGCTTGAATGCATATATTTCAAATAGTTCAAGTTAATCTATTCAAATAGGGATATTGCTAAATGTTCGTGAAGTTGGAATGTACACTTACCTCTTTGTTTTATTTGATCTCAACGGATAATATATTTCTTTAACTACCTTTAACATAGTTTATTTTGATTAAGCATTTTGAATGATGTTGTAAATATGTTTATTACATTTTTAATTGGTATGCTCTTTGCAGACATGACGACAGGTAGAGGTATTGCAGATCAGCCTAGTGGTCATGGTAGAGGGAGGGTTTCTGCCGATATCCCTGGAAATTTTGGATCCTCTCCCTCTACTCTGACCACCCCGATGATGTCACAGGATGCAACTGTATCAGAACAGTCATTCATCAAAGTCCCTAACCCCAACTACATCCCTGCGTCTATGGCAACAACGGTGCCTCCATCCGCTCAGTAGTCCACTGTCTCGACGACGTGCCTTTAACGATGCTGCCTCCAGCGATAGACACCGCAGTGCCAAAATTGTCTCATAGAAGCCAGCCAGTTGATTACCCTCTACCACCTCCCATTATACGGATGATGATGTGACCTAAAGGCGTAAGTACTACTTTAAGTCTTTTATATGCTGAAAGTGTTTGATAATTCGTGATTAGTAATTCTTGATTATTGATTATAGTTTTAGTGGATTTAAAATTGTAGATTTGAACTACTGACAGTGTTTAATATATCCTAATTATTGATAATTCTGCACCGTACAAGAACTGCGTCTACAAGTTCAGGTCGTTCTTTGCCAGCAGCCTCCACACCTCTACGTTGAGACAATCGTCTGCCTTTGCTATCGGGCGAGCCATCGATCACGAAGAAGGCCTTGGTTTGAGGCTGCAGATGCAGGTGCTCACTCGGAGCCTTCACAAATAAGCTCAGAAGCTGAACAAGACTTGGAGAGGTATCCCAAGATCCTCACATGTGTGACAAACATGGATGAGCTCAAGCTATAGTAGAGGGAGCAGCTAGAGCAATTTCAGCGAATAAAGCAGCAAATTGCGGTATACTAGGCTCAGATGCACGATAGTGCCAGCAGCGCTGCTAGTGGGACATTGATGCCAGGGAATCTTGGCTAGTTTGACAATCCATTTTAGTTAGTTTAGAGCTTAGTTTTATGCATTTCTTAAGCAATAAGCAAGCAAACATTTTGTTCTTTAAAATTTGTACAATCTTTATTTATTGTCATTTATGTTCAATATCTTTTCATGCATTCATGCATCATATGTGTAGTGAATTCATGAGAATATGAGAGCATACAATAGTGAACTTCATAGCATTTAAAAGAAGGTTTTGCATGATTATGAACTTCAACTTTGATGCACCTTCTTTGGTTTATGACAGGGAAAGCTGTGGCAGAGATATAGAGCCCTGGAGAACCAAGAATTCAAGCTCGTCAAGAGCATTCAGCACCCTAAACTGGTGCTCTCCACTGGCGCTCTTTAGCAAGCTTGCTGGAGAGCGCAAGCCTCAATAACTATGTCTCAGAAAATGGTGCTCTCCACTAGCACTCTTTAGCAAGCTTGATGGAGAGCGCCAGCCTCAACCAACCCTCAGTATGTGTCAAGCATCAACACCCCTCATCACACCTTGCCAACCCTTGTCACCACACCCTCAATGCCTTACCACTCCTCACCACACTAACCATACTCACTATCTTTGCAACCATAACTTGCCACGACCTTGTCAAGACACCACACCCAACCTAGCTTCAACATACTCCCATTGGTGCTCTCCACTAGCGCTCTCCAGTAACCTTGCTGGAGAGCGCCAACCTCACCTTGTCACGCTCTCTCTCAAGCTCTCCCAAGAGCGCCACTTCCATGTAAAACCACACCACAAAACTAAACAACCTTGACACCAACACCTTGACACCAACCTTATCACGCTCTTAACCCACGCACTCTAGCAAGCTTGGTGGAGAGCGCCACCTCTTCCAACTTTTGCCACCGACTTCGTCACTCAACAATCCACGCTCACACCCCACGCTCTCCAGTAATCTTGCTGGAGAGCGCCATCTCCCTTCTAACCATACCACCCTTGACACCCCTTGTCACAACACTTTCACAACCAAAGGCTCTACTTTCTCTTAAGCTCTCTGATAAGAGAACTATTGTATAGTTTGGAATCAATCAAAACAAGAATCAATTTATTGGTAGCATAGTCCAAACCAACAATGAATTCTCTTAATAAAATGTTTACAAATTCTAATTAACCGAGAGTATTTAAACCTTGGGTTGTTCTCCCTAGGAGTTGCAATGAAATGTATATTTATTGGCTATGAGAGAGCATGGAGAATTGAAAAAGCAAGAGAAGCAAGAAATGTAAAAAGCAAGAAATCAAACAAGCATGCAAGGAATTAGAGCAAAGCAATTAAAAGCAATGAAAATGGAAATTGAATACTAAAAGGAGCTCTTGGTGAGAATTGGGGAAATAAGGATTTCTATCCTAGTTGTGGACCATAAACATGGCAAGTGTGTGGAATTAATCCTAATTAGTCAATCTTACTTGAGAATTAGTCAAAAGAGCATAATTGGTTCCAATCCCTAAGTCCTAAGTCAACACTTGTGGGTCACTTAGAGTCAACGGAAACCAAACCAATTAACAAACCTCACACAATGTGGAATGGACATCCACAACTCAATTTCACCCAAACATCCAATTTTTCAACCAAGAGTGTGAAAACTAAACAATGCAAGGAATTAAAAGGGAATGCAACTAAAAGTCAAAGCAATTAAAGCAAGGAAAGGAAAATTAAAATGCAAGAAACCTCTTGGCAAGTAATTGAGAGCTAAGGTTACCTATCCTAAACATTGACCACAAACATATGATGATTATGAGGAGTTAATCCTATTTAGTTAACCTTACATCGAAGATAAGTCAAATAGGCATAATTGATTCCAATCCCTATGTCCTATGTCAACACTAAGGGGTCACATAGTGTCGAGGGAGACCAAATCAACTAACTACTCTAATGTATCAAGCAAGAATGGACATCAATGACTCAAGGATCACCAAAGTCATCAATTTCAAGCCAAGAGTGGAGAAAAACTATGTAAAAACTAAGCCAAGCATTTTATCAAACACTTGGTGTGCATGAAAATAAAATAATATTAAATTGCATTAAAAATAAAAGCTAGCTACCAAAAGCAAAAAAATGATAACAACAACTAAAAAAAACAATAAATGAACATAAAACATAAATTGCATTAATTGAAAATTAAAATGACAAGAGTGTGCATAAATATAAAAAATGACAAAATAAAGGAAATAACAAGAGAAATGAAGAAGAACAAGATAGAAGAACATGGAAACAAATGAAACTACACTAGAACAAGAATTAAAAGCTGAATAAGAAAGGAAATTAACTAATAAAACCCTAATTCTAGAGAGAGGGGGGAGCTTCTCTCTCTAGAAACTAAGAGAAAACATCATAAAAACTAAACCTAATTGCCCCCTTCATTCCTCTTAACTTTGGCCTTAAATAGCATCAGAAAATGAGTTGGACTAAGTTTTGGAGGCCCAGAATTCGCCCCTAGCAATTTGCATTAATGACCTCATGTGCATGCAGTCGTGCGTACGCACGACCTACGGTGGGTACGCAAAGTTACATGAAATTTCCATCGTGCATATGCACTACAATTGGTGCGTACGCATCCTTGCACGAAGTCACCGTGATGCGTGTGTACGCACCTTTGCAGCAGCTTCCAAACTTCATTTTCTTCATGATTTCTCCCCTTTTGGATGCTCTTTCTTCACTTCTTCAACCCAAACATGCCTTGAAAATCTTAAATCACTTAAGAAATACATCAAAGCTCCAAATGGGATTAAAGTGAATAAAATTGACTAAAATTTAGCACAAAAGAGCATGTTTTCACTTTTAAGCACAATTTAGGAAGAAATCTTAAAAGCATGATGTTTTGATGAATAAATGTGGGTTTATGTGATGAAATCCACTCAAATCAAACTAAAATATATCATAAAATATGGATTCATCACTCTCTCAAGAGCGCCACAACAAGAACACCAACCTCAAGGCCACGCTCATTACTAGCGCTCTCCAGCATGCTTGTTGGAGAGCACCAACCCGCAACTTATCTTGGAGGAGTCACGCTTTCAAGATGGTGCTCTTGAGTGAGCATAGCACTCTCCTAGGAGTGTCACGCTCGCTCACTACGCTCGCACTGAAGTTCGTTGGAGAGCATCTTCGATGAATATCTCAAGAAGAAGTGAAGATGTCATGCTCGCCACTAGCGCTCGCCAGCAAGCTTGCTGGAGAGCACCAGCCCTCAACATCTCAACACTCTCCTAGGAGATGTCACACTCACCCCCAGCGCTCACACCCAAGTTCACACGCGAGCATCTTCGATGCCTACTTCAAAGAAGAATTAAAGACTTGTATTTGGCGCTCACTCTTCGAGTTCAATAACAAGCGCCAGGCCTAAGCGTCAGAGAGCAAGTCCAAAGGCCCAAGAGAAGTACATTAAGTGAAGACGTGGGGGAAGCACTATAAAGAGGAGGAGCTTTGAACTTAGGGGAACACTGGATACACTTCACACTTTACATTTCTCTATTGCTTATACTTAGTTCTTAATTTTTATTGTTCTTTCTAGCTAGTAAATTTATTTTTCCTTGTAATTGAGTTATGAATCACTAAACCCCACTTCATTAGGGGGAGAAGCTCTGTTTTGATTTCAATGAATTAATGTAATTACTCTTCTTCTGAATTCAAGTGTTGTTTATCTAAGGGAAAGCCTTTGTGCTTCATAGTCCAATTACTACAGAGAGAGGGATTGGATCTACTTGAATTACATGATGAACTTGAGAAAGGAGTCATGAAATTCAGTTTGAGACTTATCTCTCATAATTCCCTTGATTAATAATTATTAGTCCGGTACGTGACATATAACCACTTTGAATTGATATCCTGGGTGTTGTATGGCTTTAGATTATCATTTGTGCTTCACCTCTTCTCATGAACAATTAGATCAAGAGATTTGTGATTGATTATGTTAAGAAAAATTGAGCCACCAAGAGATTGGGACTCAATTACTTATAATCTACCATAGATCTACTTCACATGATTGAGAAGGAGTTGACACCCATTGATTCATGAAGAATCATAACATCTCCAATCCATAATAAATCTTACCCATTATCATTCTCCCCTTTAATTCTCTTGAATTGTCAATTTCATTTGATAGCCAATACCCAAAATCCCTTTACGTTCTTGCAATTTACACTTTCTTGTCATTTACATTTTCACATTTAATTTCTTGCCATTTAAGTTTCCGCTCTTTATTTTCCAGTAAATTTACCTTCAGCTCTTACTTTTAGTTCTTCCAATTCATTTCTCTTTAATTTTATGCCTTTTACTTTTCTGTTAAATTGATTATACAAAAACTCTAAAGTGTCTGTTTCACTAAAGTACCCACTTAACTAAAGTTGCTTGATCCATCAATCCCCGTGGGATCGACCTCATTCAAAGTGAGTTATTACTTGACTACGACCTGGTATACTTGTCGGTGGAATTGTCGTTATCAATTTTTCCGTGATCAGACATAGACATCACCGCCTTTTCCGACACCTCAGTAGGACTACGAGAACGACGACGACAACAACTATCATGATCTTTAGTGATTAGGGCTTTGCTTTTTTACTGTTGCATTGCATTTGATTTATTTGACTTTTAATGTATTTAAATATTTGATATTTAATATTACATAATTGGTTTCTATTATTTATCATTTGACCACTAATTGTGTGAAAAATAAATTTAAATAAAAATTAAAATTAAAAAGGACAGATTAAAAAAATTGCGTCGCAATATTTTTCTAAAAAAATTGAAGTTACCGTTAGATTTACCGAGGGCATAATCCGATGGTAATAATGTGAGAGATAGGATATTGTGGCGCCAATGTTATCCTCGAAAAAAATCCGCTAGTAATCAAATGATTTTTTGGGTAGGTAATCCGTTACATAATCTGACGGTAATTACCTTTGGATGAAAAAATTCGACGGTAACTCGTTACTGGCGACATTTATACCGTCAGATTCCTTCCGATGGAAAATCCGTCAGTAATTAACTTACCGTCAGATTTTATTCATTTTTTTACCAGTAAATTCGATAGTACTTAGCATTTTTCTTGTGGTGATAACACCTACCGGATTAAAGTGCATCTCCCTGCTAGAGAAAGAGTGCACTTGTTCTAGTTATTCAGCTTCACTTGAATCTTGTCAATCACGAACTAGAAGTGATGTTGGTTGCACTTGTCATGGATGAGTAAAACTCCTAGGTACTTCCCCAAATTTGGTAAGGGTGATACCATGGTCGCAGCTGATCTGGCTTTTGATGTTGAAGTTAACGTTCTTCGAGAAGTAAACACCCAATTTGTTGAAACTAATCTTCTATCCCAAACTGTCACAAAAAAGCTTGAGTGCATCCTTTATAACTTGAGCTTGATCTAAACAAATCATCTGCAAAACAAAGGTGAGATAATTTAGGTCCGTTCCTAAATAAAGTAATGGCTACCATTTACCGTCAACAACCAACTTATTAATTAAATGATATAATATTTCAATACAAAGGACAAAAAGATAAGGGGATAAAGGGGTCTCGTTTTCTTGTTCCCCTGGAAGGAAAGAAAATATCTGAAGGAGAGCCATTCCACAAAAGATTTATAGAAGATGATCTGATGCAATGATGGATAGTTTTCCTTAAGCTCTCCAAAATTAGGTGCTCTCAATGAAGTATCAATTTAATCTATCATAGGCCTTTTTCTTGGTTCTTGTTTCTCATAGTGTGGTTGATTTCCCGAGTCACAAAAATATTATCCGTACTGATCCTACCTTTCACAAAACTAGCTTGAGTGTTAACAATAAAAGTCAACATATAATCCTTCATCCAACCTACGATAATCTTAGCAATAATTAATCTTATAACAAAGGTTACAAAGACTAATAGACCTAAATTACTGAAAATTTTTGGAGATGGGATCTTAGGAATAATGGATATAAGAGTTTGGTTAACTCTCAAAAATATTTTTAGGCTCCCTAAAAACCATCTTTCCCCAGTCAAGAAGATATTCAACCACTACTTCCCAAGACTGTTGATAGAACTTAGCTAACAAATCATCATAGCCTAGAGCTTTCCAGCTACCTAAATTAAAGACAGGGTCCTTAAGTTCTCCTAGAGTGACCTCTCTTTGCATTTTACCATATTCTACCTCTTCTAGATTGGGAAAGGACCTGTAACAGGGAAGACACCAACGTTAACATCATTAGTATAGAGGGTTTTAAAATAAGAAACTTCTCAATTTTTAGAGAATTAGGACTATCTATCCATACTCCTTCATCAGATTTTAAAGATAAGATTTTGTTCCTCTTGTGTCTTCCGTTAGCCTTCTAGTGAAAGTATTTAGTGTTTCAGTCACCAAAATTTATAATGTTGCAATATGACATCTGCTGCCAATAGCTTTCTTCTTGGATAACAATATGCTCATACTCCTTCCAAAGGTCCTTTTGGGGATTGTCTAAGAAGGGATTATGGCCAAAGGAATGTTTCCTATTAATATCCTCTAATCTGCCAAGAATTTGTTGCTTTTATTTGAAAATATTTCCAAATACTTCTCTATTACAATGCTTGGCATTATTGATAAAGGTATTAATATTATCGAGAAGACTTCTATCCTTGTTCCAACTATTAGTCACCAAGGTATTGTAGTCATCATGAAGGACCTAAGTTGCTAGAAATATGAAGGGTCTGTCCTCTTGCATTAGGTTATTTATCTCGAAGTCTAGAAGAATAGGAAGGTGATATGACTTTAGTTGAGGAAGATGTTTAACCCCAACATCCAAAAAATTATTTGCAAAATCAATATTACTAAGAAACTTGTCCAACCTTCTTTTAATATTGTTGCACTGCCAAGTAAAAGGAAGACACGAGTTTAAGCAATTTATAAATTTATGAGTATCTTGTGAAAGATTAGAAGATCTTTCTTTATCATTAAGAGATAAAATGGAGTTGAAATCTCCTCCTAAGCACCAAAGACCATTTATATTCAAGGATATATCCTCAATTCTGTTCCATAACTCATTTCTCACGCCTACATGTGGACTGCCATAGATGGCTGAGAAGTTCCAAGGATTCTAATTTTTTCATTTGACCTCCAAGTGAATGAATTGTCTCTAGGAGATAAGAGGTTTTATGCTCCATGAACTTTTCATCAAAAGGCACTAAATACCTTCCAAAAATCCTTCTGCTTAATGCACCAGTCATCAAAACCCAATTTTTTTATGATATTTTCTACTTTTATACTTGATACATGAGTTTCGAGTAATATACAAAAATTAAAATTATAATTAATCTTAAGGTCTCTAATAATAGTATGAAAGCCTTTAGAAGATACTCCTCTATAATTCCAAATTAAAATATTGATAGATAACATAATAAAAAAGAAAAAAATCTAGACAGAAAGAATTCTCTGTTGCCAATATGGAGGAATTTTGCTTCCATAGGTTGTTCTGGCACTTCTGTGTCCATATCATTTCTTAGATCAAGCAAGCTTGTAGTGTTGGTTGAACCAATTGTATTACAGGATATTCCTTGAAAGTCTACCCCTGGTTCTAGATGTTTGTCTTTTTGATAGCCTGAATCATAATTCTTGCTCCTCCTCCCAAAACATTTGTAATAATGCTTTTAAATTGTGGGTCAAGGGAGTCACTTAAATAGATGATGCTTCCTTCTTGGCTATTTTTATAATTTTTTTTTAAATTTGCTAAATTGCTTCCAATATTCTTGATATTCTTCTGGTTCTTTCTTTTTATACTCCTTAAGAACTTGTTGTAGTCCTTGGTCTACATTTGTTTTTTGCTGGTTTCGTTTGTAAAAATCTATTTTTTGTTGATTAGAGCTATACTTTTTACTATTTTCAAGACCTTTGATTTTGACAAATTTGCTGCTACTAGAGTTTTTAGCTTTCATTATATGGTTCCTCCTGAAATTGCTAATCTTGAGGCTCTGGTGAATTTCTTTGGCTTTTCCTCGACTCCAAGCTTCAACTTCCTTCTTTTCTGGAACAACTGCTAACTTGTGGGTCCCGTTTTCATCTATAGTATTTTTGTTATTAAGAACATCAAATCTTGTTACAAAATTTCCTTCTTAGTTGCATGGCTTGATTCTCTTGATTTTTGCTTATTGCCATCTTTAACTACTTAGCTTGACTCTCCTGATTTTTGTTTATTCCCTTCTTTAGCTACTTGGCATAATTCACTTGATTTTTGCTTATTTTTTCTTTAGGTCTTTTTATCCACCATCCATGGGCCATAAATTCTCTCCTCCTTAGTATCTACATTATTTTCTTGATTGCTGATTTGATTTACATTAATGCTAGGATTCTGAGCTAATTTGGAGTAGGAGTTGCCTCAACTAGAAACAGGTTCTAATTCTTTATAATTTCTCCTATTTTTTTGCCCTCAATATTTTCTTTCCACTTTTGGTTTTCAATTCCTATTTCTGTAGGTCAATTTTGAGCATCCGTGTTATTTCCTCCAGTCACCACTTCTCCATTGCCAACTAAATTTTCACTTCTCATTGTTATTTTAGGACAAACATCAAATTTGTGGCCATACTTACCACAGTTAAAACAAATTTAATGTAAGCCTTCATATTCAAGACAGAAATCCTTCCCCTAAGCTAAGAAAGTAGGAGTCAGCTTTTTTCTTAAGTCAATTTTGACATATATACGAGCAAATTTTTCTCTAGAATGTATAGATGTCATTTCATCAACCTTAGCATAGTGCCCAAAGTTTTTTCGATCTTCCAAAGAAACATTTTGTTGTATAACTCAGCTGGTAGGTTAGTATTCTTACCCATACTACCACTTTTCTAATATCTGCTTCCTGACGGATTAACAGGGGCCTCCATCCTTGGATTAAGAGGTAGTGATCAGCGATTCTCCATGGACATCGTATAATACATAAGAGTAATCCTCTTGGATAGAAAAATAGACAAAGAAGATGCCTTCATCTAGATCCATGGTTATAATAGTTCATTCTCTCGTCCATCTTCTTGCAATCCATCATTCCATTACCAGCAAATTGATTTTCTTACCCAAAGGATTGATGATCAAAGCTTGTTTCCAAGGCCTGCACAATTTATCATACTCGTCCAAAGATACTTCGATGATTGGCCTAGATTGAAGGGAGCATGAGGGTCTTCATCAGGAAAGGACATCTCTTCATCTGAGAGATAATCTTCAACTACCATCTCCACAATTCCAGGTTCAATTTTTCCAAACCATCCCCTACCAATCTATCTCTATAGGAAACCTTCATGGTTTGTTGAGATGTTCTTGGAAAAGTATCTTTTCTACCATATTGATCTTCTGGATGTATAATTCTAGATTTGATAATGCTCGAGTTGTTTTTCTCCTCCAAATGAACTACTTCTTTCCCTTTGTCCTCATTTTTAACTTTTTTGTACTCGTAGCCAGTAAGTTTTCTTCTTCTGTGGTTTTCTTTTCAAGATCTATCCTCGTTTTCTTAGAGGTTTCATAGCTCATGGTTCAATTCCAAATTTCAGTTTTTTAACTCAAACATGATCATAGCCTAAGAGTGTAATATTCGGTTAAACCGTAATTAAATAAGTAATAAATTAAATATGGGCAAAAAGGGCTAGAAACTTTAGAATTCATAATTTGAAATTTGAACAATGATAATTGGATCCAATGAATTTTTTTGAGTGGAAAAAATATGACTTTCTGCGAAAAATGCATAAAAACGCGTTCTGGTATTTTAGCCTGTTGTACCAGCTCAAATCTGCCTGATATTGTTAGTGGAAAAATAATTATAACTAAAGAGGGTTAAGCAATTAAAATTCATAACTTGGGAAAATAGAAATAGTTAGAATACATGTTAAAATACTAATCTTAAAAGTTTTGGCCCAAAATTAGGTCTAAATGGGCCTAAGCCCACATATATAACCTTTATTAACTCATCCATTCAACAACCAAACCCCCTCATTTATGAATGTCATGCTAAAATAGAGAAGAGAGGGACGAAGAGAGAAATTCTAACTCTTTTGATCTTCAGTGCTCCATAACTTCCTCTCCAGAGCTCCGATCGTCGCACCATTTGTTGCCACGCGAAGCCCATCTCATTCTCTATATTTCTATTTGAATAGATTGGTAATAATTTTGAATTTTTTTATCCAATTTTCTCTATACATGAGGAATTCGAATTTGAGCTTTGGGTATTGAGAAATCTTATGATTTTGATGGCTTAGGGGTGCTCTAAAACGAGCTATAGCTGGGTTTCATCATAATTTTCAGTGAGTAAAAGGTAAGAACTACTTTCCCATGTGTTTATGAAATTATATGAAGTCCTAGTATATTGAGTATTGTGTATATTATGTGAAATTAGTGTAGATTGAGTATTAGAGGCATTGAATTGATCATTGGTGGTGCTTGAGCTTCATAGAGGTGAAAGTTAGAGTCTAATCTTAGTAAAATCCAAAATTGAGGGTCGATCTTGACTTCCTAGAGGTACGGTTTAAGTTTTATTTAAATACCATGTAATGTGGCATGAAATCCTAGGCTAAATGACCCTAAGAATAAGTTTGAATTGTGTATTAGATGGAATGAATGTGTGTAATAAATATATTTTGAAATTGAATTTGGTTGGTGATTATGTATTTATGAATTATGAATTGAATTGATGAATGTTGAGAAATAGGTCGTGAAAGATAAGTCTGGTAAGTTATTAGAATGTTATGTTTGAAATTTTGATGTGAAGTTAATGATTTAGAGTTGCAATGTGTGAATTGAGTAGGTTTGAACTTGGTTAACCATAAATGATTGAATTGGATGGTTTGGGAGTCATTTTATTGAGTGGAATTTGAGGTGGCTTGTGAACCTTTGGAAAAATTGGTAAATTCCATTTTTTAGGCAAAAAACTAATTTTTGACCAACTTCGGTGGGCCGTAACTCGGTCCTCGGAGTTGGAAATTCAACAAAAGAAGATTTTTATGAAATTTTATTTAATAATCTTTCCCATGGTTTAAGAATGGTTGAAAAATAAATGTTGTACAAAAAGTTATACAAGTTTCAAAATTGTGCTGGAAAATTGAATTCTGTAGCATATTAGCTTTTGAAAACTTGGTTGCATGCGTATGCGAGCATTTGGCTCGGCTAAATGCTCTCGCGTACGTGAACGTGGCTCGCATATGCGACCATGTCTTTTTGACACTCATGCGTATGCGCACATGTCATACGTACGCGAGTATTTGTTCTGCCCAACATTTCCGTGTATGTGAAGGTGGTCCCTGTATGCGAGTTTTGCAAATTTACACTCATGCGTGTGAAAAAATGTGCATGCGTACTCGACCACCTCTGTTTTACTGAAAAGTGGATTCTTAAGTTCTCAACTATTCTTCGAGCCTTCTAAACCTCTATAAACTCTGTTATGACTCTAGAGCCGGTGTATTAGAGGGTAGAGCAGTTATGAATGAGACCAAGTGAGTTGGAAAAATGAATTGAAGAATGATAGATTAAATATAATGGGATATATGATTAGTGAGAATTGGTTTTGATTGAGGTCTGATGATGATTAGGAGATTGAGAGAGAGGATAATGATTAAGTATGATCGAGGTATGATGAGGATGATAGGAAAAATGAGTTATGGTGATTATTAATGATGATTATGAATAAGAATGGAGTGAAACAGAATTGAGAAGGAAGCAAATAATGAAATTAATTTTAAATTGAGATGGAAATGTAGTGGAGTGATTCCACTTGCCGCAGTAGAGTGATTCCACTTGCCGCAGTAGAGTGATTCCACTTGCCGCAGTAGAGTGATTCTACTTGCTCCCGGATTTGATTACAATGCAGTAAAGTGATTCCACTTGCCATAATAGAGTGATTCTACTTGCTTCTGAATGTGATTACAATGCAGTGGAGTGATTCCACTTGCCACAGTGGACTGATTTCACTTGCCAAATATACCTGTCAGGGTAGATGTAGTGGAGTGATTCCACTTGCTCTGGCCATGTCAGGCTTGGCTGTATAACCGACTGATGATATCATCGGTCATAGGGCAGGCATGCATCATTTGTATTTATTTGACTTGTTTGGACTTTCCATTCTTGTCTTGGCTTGTTTAATTGTGCATTTTAAATGTCTATGTGCTAATTGCTTTACTTGAATCTAATTGTGTATTATTTGTCTGTCTTGCTTGTGTTTGAACACCTGAGAGGTCCTTCATGCTGGTTTCGGTTGACGCTGAGGAAGGGTCTGTTTGGAGTTTGAAGAGTTGTGGGAAAGATGAGAACTATTGAATTAGATTAGAATCCCTTATGATAGTTGCCTAATTTCAGATTAGTGAGAACTTAGGATGGATATATTGATATGTGGATCTTATATTGCTTAATGAGTTTCTGTTGCCTTATATTGTATTTATGTGACATTTTTACCATACGGAGAACCCATGGGTCGGGGGTTTTTATTCCATATATATTCTTTGTTTTTCAGATGCATGTCCTGGTGCTCCATAGTGAGCTAGTGTTCGTATGGAAGACGGAGAAATTTATTTTGACTCTATTTTGTATTTTGTTTAGGTCCCTTATTTTGGAAAACATTTAATGATGTATGTATATATTTCTTTTGAAAGTTTGCCTATAGAGGCTTTGATGTATTTTGGGATAGTTAGGATCTGTTATCAACTACTTTCATTATTATAACCCTACCTGACCTAATCTTCGCAAGTCGTGTCAAGTGGCTATTATACTTATGATTATATACATATATTCTATTTTTATTCTATTCTCCCTTTAAGTTTTTACTTAACTTTGTGTGTTTGCGCTCGCGATTTTCATTTACTCTTTTCAAGCTTCTCGTTTAATAATTCCTTCTAAATATACATGTACTACAACTCCACCCTGAGTCGTACCACCTTATTATCATTGACTTATGACTTGAGTATAAGGATTTGAAAGTTATGGTGTTACAAAGGACAACTCTAAATCCAACCTCCTTAACCTCCATCACCTTCGTGCACCAATAAACAGAAGCAAATTCAAACAATAGAAACACATAAAACAATTATATAAAGCATATAGCACATAAGCATATAAGGCACATAAAGCACAAGGTAATAATATAATGCAATCCAAACAAATACATACAATGCATATATGTTCTAGTAATTGTGAGCTCACTTATCAATTACAGCAGCTAACCAGGTCCGAAAATGACAGCAATGATGAAGAATAACCGATGACTGTGGCAATGACATTCTCTTCTTCTATCGCGTCCTTTCTCTCCCCTGCATATCTCTCATTGAGCTCTCTCTCTCTCTCTCTAGCATTTCTTTTCTCGTGACATCTCCCTTAACAAACCCAATGATGGGAACGACTGCAATTGGCACCAACAGCAGTGATGATTGCTCGGTGGCAACGAAATCAATCGCCTTCCTCTCATGTACTCATCATCTTTGTATTTTTCTCTCGTCTACCCCTTTTCTCTCTCTATTTTTTTGAATCTACTCTCCCTCTTCCTCATTTTCTTGCTCGGTAGCAATGACAACTTCTAGCTCCACCGGTGCTACACTCATTCCACCTCTTCTTTCTTTCTCCTTCAATTCATTATCTATCTCCTCGTGTTCCCTTCTCGTCTTCTCTTTTTTATTTATTTCTTTTCTTTTATAAAAGTGAGTGAGTGATAGTGAAGTGAGGTTTGTACGTGTGCTAGTGGGTTTAGAAAATTAAGGTTAGGATTAGGAAAAAGGAATAAAAGTAGTATAATAATTTCAATAAAATTAAAGGATAGAGCAATAATTTAAGACCAAATGTAATTCAATAAAATTATTTTAGAAATACATAAAATATTTATTTCTCAACTTACTAATTAATTTCAAATATTTACTCTAATTTAAAATTAGAAATAATTTAATTTATTTTTTTACAAAAATAAACTTTAAATATCAATTATTCAAATTAAATTATTTAATCCGCATTATGTCCCAATTACTTAGATTATAATTTTAAATATGCAAAATGTCCGACTATTATAAAAATTATATAAGAGTTTTAATTAATTTAAACTCAAATTATCAAAATCTTGATTTAATTATTTTTAATAAAATAATATTTTAAAAATAAAATTTTAAACAAATAAAATAAATCTTGTGTAATTTAGAATTAAATTTTGAAAATCTCAGATCTTACAATATGATTTTAATTAGTAGTTATTATTATGCGTTTTGCCTCATTCAATCTCCATTTATAAGGGTTTATAATGAAATACTACTGTAAATATCTCATATAACTTACAAAGAGGAGTCGAATTCACTATCCAAACTGAGATCTTAATAAAAACTTAAGCAATAATTTATTTATTCAAGTCAAACAAATTCAAGCAAAACAATAATTAAGGATGATTCTTGATTTCTGATAACTGAACCCTTAATTTTATTTCCTTAATGTTATTAGTTAAATGAAAAATATATTATAGGGGTGGGTATGCACTATGTAAGGGCAGGACAGATACTTTGTGAGAAGGGTTAGGATGCAAATTTTTACCATTCGCAGATAATAATAGGATAAAGTTTATATAAAAAAAATAAAATAAAATAAAGCGAAACGGAATGAAGTCAACTAGTATAAAATTCCATCATACCTGCTCCATTCCCATTCTTTGATTTACCTAACACAAAATATGTTTAGACATCAAGAGAGTGGAGAAATAGTGATTTAGATAAAATTAATAAAATGGATATTTTGAGACATATATAATATTATCTTTTATTATCTACATATAATCAATAAATATTTAGCAATATTTCGCCATTAAGACATTAAACTCAATAGGATATGTCAACAATATTAGGATTGTTATAGTACTTAAATTCTTATCTTTTATAGCAATAAAGCCTATTATAACGTGCAAATGATCAAGTGATCTATGCTTAATAATTTCTCTCTCTTTTCCTTATTTCTTCCTTTCAAAAAAGTTAATGACATACAAGAAAATGCTTAATGGTAGAAATAGGCCAGAGAGTGTTTTTCTTTGATCAAAGATTATCCACAAACTATCATTTTAATTAGTAGTTTAAAATTTTTAATTTTTGGCGAAATAACCTTTAAAAAAATAAATAACATTTTGATTTATGATATTATTTCTATTTGACAAAATGCACTATATACGAGATGACATACTCTAAAAAATATTTAGAGATCAATTTTTTCAATAATTTTTTACAAATTTATTTAAAAAGATGAAATATTTTCATATTTAAAATTTGATAATTTTATGCTAAGTGAATATTTTAGTGATTTCTCTTATGAGCGAATAGCAAATTGAAAAACAAATAATAAAGAGTCTGTAGATAAAAATTTTTCTCTTTTTTTATATATATATCTTTTAAAAAACTATAGAAATATTTTCATAAAAAAATCTTTTAAAAATTTTTCTCTTTTTTTATATATATATCTTTTTTTATCACTTATAAGAAAAATCACATTTTGTCGTATTCAAATGATTTGGGAGACGAATGTGATTGACATTGTATTTTTAAGATTTCATCAAAAATTAATTCTTTTGAGTAATATTTTTTGTTTTTTTACGATATTTCCTAACATAGCGTGTATATCAAAATCTAATGGATTATTGCATACTTAAAATGATCATATTCGTACGTACCTTAACATTTATTTAAATAGACTATTGAATAGTTAGTCTTTTGAGTAGTTTACTTGATATATTACTAATTACTTAACTAGTCATAGATAACAATTATATGAATTATGGTGTCAAATAATAAACAAAAAATAAATGAATCATTAAAGTATTATGTTGTTCGCTATAATTTCGGGCAGGTTCACCATGCATGCCTTGTATGTATAGAGAAAAAAAAAGATAAAAAACAAGAAAAGAAGAAAAATCCACATGTCTACCCAATTTGTTTAATTTCTTTGTATGGCATTATAATATGAAAAGAAGAAACCATTGATAATAATAAAAAATTATTGAATTCCCTTTGACCAAGTTTCATGGTTGAAAACCAAGTCAAAAGAGAAATATACGAACAGTCGAGAAAACAAATTGTGTGGTTTTGGTGATGAAGCTCTTAATATATATATTGTACGTTGTTCGCAAAAGGAATACTGAATTCTTCAATAGGTTATCCCACAACGGTCATTTTTAAGTGCAATAATATGTCTTACTTCGATCTCAACAAATTTACCTTTTTCACTATCTTGTTATTGTCCCATTTGTTGCTAACTTCAGCCAATGAGACACACAAAGGAGAGTTATTGAATGCACAAACCACTTTGGTTGATCATGATATTGATGACCAAGCTAAATTATTAGAAGAGGAGAAGCCATCAATGGCTAAACACAATCACTTATTTAGTTACAATAGAAAGCTTGGTGAAGGCATTTCAATAGAAAAGAAAAAGAAGAAAAAATGGAAAAAGATAAAATCATCAGCAACTCAGATTGAAATGTCCATGTTCCATGTTGGCTCAATTTTTCTTGCATATATTTTATTTGGTTTCTTTCTTGTTTGATTATTATATTTGTTATGTTAGTTTGTTCCATGCACTTATCTGAAGATTGTTTTTGAAGAGTAAAAACTAGAAAGAAACCAATTATGTGTAGGATATAATAATTAGCTCGAATAGTCTACAGTTATTTTGTCTAATGTTAACTAATTATTCCTAGAATAATTGTATAATTTTAGATATAATAAATATATAATTATGAATGTTATACACATTAAATTATAGATACTAAATTAAATAAAATAAATTTAGTTATTTTCTCTCTTCTACTGTTTCAAAATATACATGTATTGATTCATTGTATATTTAAATTCATAAACATCATTATTAAATTCAATATATCTTTATTATACTACATACCATATTTAATGGGATACCATGTCATTTTGAGATTCATATTTTTAAACAAAAGGTTGTGATCCTAACTAGTTGAAAGGAAAAAAATTAAATGTAAATCATGTTTAAAAAAGTTTACTTTTTAAGAATTAACCACTTTAAATGTATCGGAAATATTTTGTTGTTGACAAAAATATCTTTAAATTATTTAACAAAAAAGAGTGACATGACAAATAGAACTTTTCATGTGATAAGTGAAACTTCGATACTGACAATTGAGCCACTTTACATTTTTTTGTTAATAGAGTAGGTCTTTGTTTATAATTGTGCATTTTTTGTACGTTTTTAAATTATTTGAAGAAATTTTTGTTGATAATAAAATTCGGAAACAATTTTATCAATGCCAAAATAATTCGAATGCATTTTTAGTGGTTTATCTTTTTTTAAGTAGAAATTGTATTTAATTAAGACCAGACCCAAGATATTAAAATGGGTTAAATTACAGATGTCTACTAGTTTTGCTGGAGAATGTGCGACTAAATTCCTAATACATTTCACATGTGATATTTGATAATTTATAAACCTATGCAAAACGGATTTACAATTGGAGATAATATTACTAAAATAATTATTATAGGTGGTTGGTTCTGCTAGGGCTCTTATAACATCTAAATTATCACCTTCCAAAAATGAATGTTATTTGGGCCAACTCCAAGTCCAAGAAGCCTGCTTTTGCCTCAACTTCTCTAATGGAGATTGAAGGGGAAAGATAACAAGTGACTACTATCGCTATCTCCCCTTCATTGTCATGGATGACAACTCCTGCCCCACCATCGTTGGCGTTAAAGCATGTAGCGTCAAAATTCAACTTGTAGTCAGATGGTGGCTGAGGGTGCTACGTAATGATACTAGTGGTCCCTAGAGGTGCTATCTGTTTCGTTTTGGCTCACGTGGTTTGGTATTTGGTGGATTTACAGGTGACGAATATCACGAAAAGATGCGGGGCTACTTCAATGGCTTTGAAGACCCGTTGATTCCTCCCCTACCAAATGCTCGCCATGCATTCAAGAAGAGTTTACGTCATCCTAGCTGATGAAGTCCAACTACGGTGCAACCTACACACCGAGATATTCCACGCCATGAGTTTCGTCCGAAGAGTGAACGACGAGGCAAACTAGAATCAGTGCACCCAGAAACAGTCTCGCATCAGGGGAAGCTCAGTATCCTCTACATTCTAACACCTCAGACACATTGATAAGAAATTTGTTCCTCTTTTTGGTAGGCTTATTTTGTTGGGGATGGCAAAAGATACCAATCTCCAAATGAAATTGAGCACAGGTGGATGAGCTTGCACCTGCTAAAGTTTTTTCGAAGAAAAAGTTTGGATGCTGCTGATTGCTTGTTTGAGATGTGGATGTTAGGTGTAATCTAATAAGATGATTTTCTCCCTTTACCTCGTAATCCTCTACTTTAGAGTCTTTCCAATAATATGTATCTGACTACTGATTCAGATCTGTTGGTAAACTTAATTTTTGATTTGCTTTAAAACTAAGAAATTCTTGTTTGATATAAGTTTCTTTCCATTACAATGACTCCTGATGAATTAGAGAATTCACAGTTAGATCAAGATCCCTTTCTGGGTAACTGGTCCCAATCTTAAAGCCATTCAAATTAGGTTATCCATGGGTTCTCACATATTTGAATTGTATTGCTTGAACCTATTTTTCATAATTTGCCTAATTTTAAAGGGTTCAGCTTTGGTGCTGAAACAAAAAATTTTCATCATCTGTTGAAAAGAGCTGACATTAGGAAAGAAGAACACGCATGGTTGCTATTTTTATAAGAGGAGACAAGTTCTGAGACAAAGTAGCGATGGCAGAAATTTTTAGGGATTGAATACCGTGTGAGGTTTGATAATATTATAGCATTAAGGAATTGTTAATTTGGATTATATTTTTTGGTTATTGTTGTTTTCAGGCATGGGCTTATGTTTTAGTTTTTGGCGGATGTGAATTGATAAAGATGTATGTCTGGTTTTTGTTGAATAAATTATTCTTTCAAGGCTGAAAGTAAAAACCAAAATATCATAGAGGAATAATAATAATAATAATAATAATAATAATAATAATAATAATAATAATAATAATAATACATTTAAAATGATTGAAGTCCATTGTCTCCTAAATTTTTTTCAACCTGTGATAATCCGAATTAAAACCATGAATTTTTTATTTAAATTAATAAAATATACTATTTATTGAAATTCCTAACATAAATAAAATTATCATTTTAAATTGATGGTATACATTTTGGGTATACTATCTCAAATTTTATAAATTACAAGGTATTGTATACTCAGTCACATTTAAAAAAATATAAAGAAATAGGTATTGAGCGTTTGAGATATACTCTGCAAAAAATTAAGGTTAGTGTATCCAAGATATATACAATAATACGAGTATATTTATTTGAGATTCCTCCTGCATAAGTTTCATTCTTCCGCTTAGACATTCTTTTTCTTTCTTATTCTTACATGGTATCACAGAGCGATAAATATCCATGGACCCAAAAATCATCAACAATCCACTACCTTCCAGTTCCACTCCCCAAGCATCTTCTACACCCACGAAAACAATTGCAAAACCATTATCCATTCATTTACCCGAGAAATTGAACAATGACAATTTTCTCACCTGGCGTCATTCAGCAATTCTTACAATTTCAGGTCAAGAACTTGAAGATCACTTAGACAAAGAGAAGATTTCAGTTCTCTATGCCTCACCAGAAGATGCACAAGCTCAAAAAGAATCAAAGGCATATATAGAATAGAGACTTGATGACTACAATGTTGCATCATGGTTATTTTCATCTATGGACCCCTCCTTTAAGCATCGAGTTCTTGGCTGTAACTTTGCTCATGAATTTTGGAGCCGCCTTCATACACATTTTGCATCCCAAACCAAGGCTTGCATTAGACAACTCCAATTGCAATTGAAGTCAATAAAAAAGGTGGGATCAGCATCAGATTACCTTCTTGAAATCAAGAAAGTGGTTAATTTTCTTACTACTGTTGGAACTCCTTTAACTGATGCAGAATACACCAATGTCATTCTAGATGGATTAAATGAATATTATCAATCTTTTCTCACCTATGTTATAGCAAAAGATCCACCCTACTCTATTCCTGATCTTGAAACTCTCTTGATGGCTCAAGAAGACATTGTCAAGAGATTCAAGAAATTGAATTCTTCTATAGTGCAAGTAAATTTTACTCAGTCACAACCTGTTAATCAAAACAATTCTGATCCTAGCTTTGGAAAACACACAACAAACATGCCTAGTAGAGGAACTTATGGTAGAATAGGTCTTGGAGGAAGATCGCAACGTGGAGGCAAGGGTGCATGGAACAATTCTAATCGTCCACAATGCCAAATTTGTGGCAAGCTGGGACATGTTGCCAGTTACTGTTATTTTTGATTTGCTCAACAATTCCAGCATGCCCAACAAAATTCAGGTTCATCCTCCATGCACAATGCCCTACCTCCACCTCCCTCCTTTCATAACCCCAAAGCATTGTAGCTACACCCACTACTATGGCTGATCCTTCATGGTATGCTTATTCTGGAGCTTCTCATCACTGTACTCCAGATCAGTCCAACTTACAGCAATCACAAGAATACCATGGTCAAGATCAGGTGTATATAGGTAATGGTTCAGGTATGAAGATTCAGCATGTTAGAAAATTCTTTTTACATCATAAACCAACTGAAAAAGATACTATCTTTATGATTTATTGCATGTCCCTTCAATTGCTTATAATCTTGTTAGTGTATCAAAATTTGCAAGAGATAATCAAGTTTATTTCTCTTGTTGGCCTGATGTGTGTTTTGTGAAATCTCAGGCTACCAAGGAGGTGCTTCTCCAAGCATCAGCAACTAATCGCATGTATAGATTTCAAAAAGTTTATATTCCAAAAATAAAAACAGATTGTAGTTAGTTTAATTCTCATGTTCTTATAGCTAAGACTTTATCTCTAGATATGTATGACAAGAGATTTGGTCACCCAACAATACAAATTATAAAATTCATTATAGCAAGTTGTTCACTACCTATTAATAATAATGAATCTAATACTGTTATGTGTGATTCATGTTGTTTGGCTAAATCTCACAGACTTCCTTACTCTCCATATACTACTATATATAATTCCTCCTTATCTTTAGTTGTGTCTGATATCTGGGGACCAGCCCCAATTACTGCTCATACAGGTGTTAGATATTATGCATCTTTCATTGACACTTACTCAAAGCACACTACTATATATTTCTTAACCAATAAATCACAAGTTTTTAGTGTGTTTAAACTATATAAAGCTCAAATGAAAAAGCAATTTGGACATTCTATAAAAGCTCTATAAACTGATAATGCTAGAGAGTATTTGTCTAAGACTTTTACAGAATTTTTAGCCCATGAAGGTATTATACATAGGCTTACTTGCCCTCATACTCCACAACAAAATGGGATAGCCGAAAGGAAGAATAGGCATATTGTTAAAACTGTTCTAGCTCTTTTAGCCAATGCCTCCCTTCCTTTAACTCTATGCAATGAGACTTTTGCAACTTCAGTTTATTTAATTAATTGTATGCCTTCATATGTATAGGAAATAAATCACCTTTTGAATTGTTATTTCATAACAAACCTGATTATGCTTCTTTAAGAGTGTTTGGTTGCTTATGTTTTTCACATACTAGACCATATAATGTTCATAAGCTAGAATATAGATCTGAACCTTGTTTGTTTCTTGGTTATTCTTTAAATCAAAAAGGATATAGATGCTTATTAACAAAATATGGAAAAATAATTACCTCTAGGGATGTTAATTTTCATGAAACTACTTTTTCTTCTCTCTTCTTTTTTCTTCATAATAATAATGATCAAAATTCAGGTGTTAGTAGTACTACAGTTACAGAATTTTTACCTTAGATTACAACTATTCCACCTTCATCCATTGATCCTGCCATCCCTCTACCTCGTTCAATTCCTATGCATTCCACTCATTCTTTGGACAAACATGCTAACATTACTAATAGAGAAGGAAACCAACTCTCACACACAACAAATCCAAGCTCACAGTCAACTATGACTATTCCAGCTACACAAAATTCTAAACCACTTTCCTCTGTAGAAGCTATACTACCCTCGTCTCAAAATCTTCCACCTATCCCTCCTTCAAACAATATTCACCCTATGCAGACAAGGTCTAAAATAGGTAGCAAACCATCAAAGACCTTTCAGGTAAGTACTTCTCTAGTAAGCTCTATACCTAATTCTGAATTACTTTCAAAACGTGTTCGAAGTGCTCTTCAGAATCCTTTATGCAGAAAAGCAATGCTTACTAAATATAAGGCTCTATTAAATCATAATACTTGGACCTTAGTTGAGCTCCCTGAAAATGAAAAAGTTATCACCTGCAAGTGGATTTTTGCTGTCAAGAGAAATGCCAAAGGAGAAGTTATAAGACATAAAGCACGATTAGTTGCTAGGAGTTTTATCCAAACTGTAGGAATAGATTTTGATAAAGTATTCTCTCCTGTAATAAAACCTATTACAATTCATATCATTCTGACTCTTGCCTTATCTAAAGGATGGAGAATACAACAATATGATTTTCACGATACCTTTTAAAGGAATTTTACATGAAACTATTTTTATGACTCAACCTCCAGGATTCATTAACTCCAATCCTAAATTAGTTTGTAAACTCAACAAGGCCATTTATGGTCTTAAACAAGCCCCAAGGGCTTGGTATTTAATAATTACTGCTACTCTTCAATCTTTTGGTTTTACAGATACAAAATTTGATCCCTCACTGGTCACAAGATTTACTACTAATTCTGTCATCTATGTTGATGATATGCTTGTTACTGGTGATAATGAAACTGATATTAAAATTGTGCTTACTAAATTGCATTCCACTTTCTTATTAAAAGATCTAGGGGATCTGAATTTCTTTTTGGGAATAGAAGCTGTCAAGCATTCCAATTCCTTACTTTCTTTATGTCAATCAAAGTATATTTGCAATTTACTTTTGAGGGTTGGAATGTAGGATTCAAAACCAATCAGTACACCTATGGTAAGCTCTCTGAAATTAACAGCCAATGGTGGAGCTCTCTTTGAAAATCCAACCTTGTATCGTTCCATAGTAGGAGGGTTACAGTATGCAACTATTACATGACCTGACATTAGTTTCTCCGTTAATAAACTAAGTCAGTTCATGTCCAACCCATGTCAAGAACACTAGATTGCAGCAAAAAGGGTGCTGCATTATTTAGCAGGTACCGCTGACCTTACACTTCAATTTCACAGATGCACTGACTTGAGATTTACTGCCTTTTCAGACTCAGTTTTGGCGAGTGATCTATATGATAGAAAGTATACTACAGGATTTTATGTGTATCTTGGATCAAATTTGGTGTCCTGGAAATGTAGCAAACAAGCCATGGTCAGCAGAAGCTGTACCAAGGCAGAGTATAGAGCCCTTGTAGCAGTATTCACGAAGTTGCTATGGATTCAAAACCTTCTTGCTGAGCTACACCAGCCCTGCTCTGCTCCTCCCACTGTGTTTTGTGATAACATTTCAGCTGTGTTGCTTGCCTATAATCCAATTTTACACAATCGAATCAAGAACTTTGAGTTGGATCTCTACTTCATGAGAGACAAAGTGATATAAGGCTCCATTGCTGTTTTTCACATTTCCTCCACAAAACAAGTAGGGAATGTGTTAACTAAGCCCTTATCCTTAGCCAATTTTGATAAGTTCAAGAGCAAACTCAATTTGACAATCATACTATCATGAGTTTGTTGGGGGGAGGGTATTAACATATATAAAGAATATAAAGAATCTGTTATAAAAAGAAGGAAAAAATAGATTCTATCTAATAAGATTAGTTGAGCAATTCTCAAATTAATTCAAATAATATTTTCAAATAATTCTGTTATGAGGAGTAGGGTTAGTTATAATTCTGTAATTTATAAAATTCGAGACAGTATACCCAAAATGTGTACCATCAATTTAAAATGATAATTTTATTATTATTATTATTATTATTATTATTATTATTATTATTATTATTATTATTATTATTATTATGATATTTCTCTGTGATTTTTTGGTTTTTACTTTCAGCCTTAAAAGAATAATTTATTCACCAAAAACTAAGCATACACCTTTTCAATTCACATCCGCCAAAAACTAAAACACAAGCCCATGCCCAAAAACAACAATAACCAAAAAAATATAATCCAAATTAATAATTCCTTAATGCTATAATATTATCAGACCTCATACGGTAATCAATCTGTAAAAATTTATGCCATCGCTGCTTTGTCTCAAAACTGGTCTCCTCCTATAAAAACAACAACCACACGTGTTCTTCTTTCCTAATGACAGCTCCTTTCAACAGATGTTAAAAAACTTTTGTTTCAGCACCATAGTTGAACCCAATTTTAAAACCCTTTTAGATGAACAAATATTGTGCCATGTATACCTAGGATTGGAACCTAGATCTACCCTAAAAAAAGTCTTCCAGTTGAAAAATTTTGCTTTTGGGACGTGTGTCGGTAAGGAGTCAAGTCATTGAATAATTCTCCACCATTGTTTTGTAAGTAATGCCGGATTAAAAGCCTCTAAATGACGTAAATACAAACCCTTCCTCCTCCTTTTTCATACAATGCTTGGACCATTTTACCCAATGTACTTTTCGCTCTCCATTCTTACTTCCCCAGTAAAAGTGGCTGATTAAACTTTCCATGTGTCGACATAAGCCGCTTTGGAGCTGAAAGCATCCCATTATATACGATGGGATAGCTTGGACAACTAATTTGATTAAAACTTCCTTCTTTGTTCATGACTTTTCTCCTTCCAACCTTTAAGCTTCTTCAACAATCATTCTTGAACAAATTAAAATTTCTATCTCTTGGATCTTCACATTAGTGTTGGAATATCCAAATAGTTTAAGTGTTCCTCTTCTACCTTATTAACTAAACCATTGAATAAGCATCTGATAGTAGGTACATCTCCACTAAAAGAGAGCTCTACTTTATCCAAGTTAACGCATTGGCTTAGAGCTAATTGGTAAGTGCGAATAATGTCTTTTATTGAAATAATATCCTAACCTGCTGCCCTTAGGAATGTGATGATATCATCAGCAAAAAAAAGAGATGACACTTTTTGTGTGTTCCTGACTACCTTGATCCCTCGTATAGTCTTCCTTTCCTGTGCTCTCCTCAAAATAATCGAGAGTACCTCCACACATAGGATGAATAAGTATGGAGACAACTCCTTACCTGATTCCTCGCGACTGCGTAAATTTCTTGGATAGAATATCATTGATTAGAATAGAGAATGATACTGTAATAATACACCTTTGAATTAAGTCAATCCATTTCTAAGGATAATCTATTGCCTTGAGAGTTCCATGAAGAAACTCCATTCAAGTCTGTCATAAGCTTTATCCATGTCTAGCTTTTATTCCAATATAGCCTTTTGAACAACACACCATTTTCCTCTTGTAATGAACTATCTTAAAGGCCACCAATCCATTATCCGTTATTTTTTGCCCTGGTACAAAGGTACTTTGGTTTTCTCCAACTAGATCTGATAACACTTGCTTAAGTCTATTCATCATTATCTTAGTTGCAATTTTGAACATGACATTGCATAGAGAAATAAGTCGGTACTTCATAGGATGTTGTAGGTTTAGTGTTTTTGGAATAAGACATATATAGTTATTATTTATGCTCTTTCAATCAGCATTATTTTTCAAGATATTTAGGATTGCCTCCATTGTGTCTTCTCCGACCATATCCCACATTTTTGGTAAAAAAAGGTCAGCATCCCATTTGGACATGGTGCCTTAGTTGGATGTGTTTGAAACAAGGTTGTTCTTACTTCGCTTACTGTAAATGTTTTATCCAAAATATTATAATTTGGCCTGTAAGACTCACCCTCTAAATACCTTAGTTGCAGCTTCCCTTTTTGAGGTTCCTTTTGTACCAAATAACTTTCCAAAAAGTAATCATTACCTTCCCTATTTTCTCTTCATCATGTTGGATGATTCCGGTCTCATTGGTGATTTTGCAGATCAGGTCCTTCAAGTTCGCTGTGAGGCCTTTTAGTGGAAATTTTTAATGTTCTTGTCACCCACTTTCCCCAAGTCGCCCTAGACCTCTGTCACCACCAAATTTATTCTTGTTGGACGAGGATGTCAAGCTCTAATTGTTTGTGTTGTAGATTTTGCAGCGTTTGTTCTGTTTGGGGCATTCTTATTAGTTTCTCAATAATGTTATGTTTTTCCTTGATTTCTTTGGATAGCTGATGAGCGGATAATTTATACGCTTTTTGGCATTGTTTTTAGTATGTTTTAGTTAGTTTTTATTATATTTTTATTAGTTTTTAGTTAAAATTCACTTTTCTGGACTTTACTATGAGTTTGTGTGTTTTTCTGTGATTTCAGGTATTTTCTGGCTGAAATTGAGGGACCTGAGCAAAAATCTGATTCAGAGGCTGAAAAGGACTGCAGATGCTGTTGGATTCTGACCTCCCTGCACTCGAAGTGGATTTTCTGGAGCTACAGAAGCCCAATTGGCGCGCTCTCAATTGCGTTGGAAAGTAGACATCCTGGGCTTTCCAGAAATGTTAATTGTCCATACTTTGCCCGAGATTTGATGGCCCAAACAGGCGTTCCAAGTCAGCTCAAGAATTCTGGCGTTTAACACCGGAACTGGCACAAGAATGGGAGTTAAACGCCCAAACTGGCACAAAAGCTGGCGTTTAACTCCAAGAAAAGTCTCTACACATGAAAGCTTCAATGATCAGCCCAAGCACACACCAAGTGGGCCCGGAAGTGGATTTTTATGTCATTTACTCATTTCTGTAAACCCTAGGCTACTAGTTCTCTACAAATAGGACCTTTTGCTATTGTATTTTCATCTTGGAGAGTTTTATGCTATCTTAGATCACGTTTTGGGGGCTGGCCTCACGGCCATGCCTAGACCTTGTTCTTATGTATTTTCAACGGTGGAGTTTCTACACACCATAGATTAAGGTGTGGAGCTCTACTGTACCTCGAGTATCAATGCAATTACTATTGTTCTTCTATTCAATTTGGCTTATTCTTGTTCTAAGATATTCATTCGCATCCAAGAACATGATGAATGTGATGATTATGTGACGCTCATCATCATTCTCACTTATGAATGCGTGCCTGACAACCACTCCCGTTCTACAAGCAAACAAGGCTTGAATGTATATCTCTTGGATCCCTTAATTGGAATCTTCGTGGTATAAGCTAGAATTGATGGCGGCATTCAAGAGAATCCGGAAGGTCTAAACCTTGTCTGTGGTATTCTGAGTAGGATTCAAGGATTGAATGACTGTGACGAGCTTCAAACTCCTGAAGGCGGGGCGTTAGTGACAGACGCAAAAGAATCACTGGATTCTATTCCAACCTGATTGAGAACCGACAGATGATTAGTCGTGCTATGACAGAGCGCGTTGAACATTTTCACTGAGAGGACGGGACTGTAGCCACTGACAACGGTGATGCCTAACATACCGCTTGCCATGGAAAGGAGTAAGAAGGATTGGATGAAGACAGTAGGAAAGCAGAGAGACAGAAGGGACAAAGCATCTCCATACGCTTATCTGAAATTCTCACCAATGAATTACATAAGTATCTCTATCTCTATCTTTATGCTTTATTCATAAATCATCCATAACCATTTGAATCTGCCTGACTGAGATTTACAAGATGACCATAGCTTGCTTCATACCAACAATCTCCGTGGGATCGACCCTTACTCGCGTAAGGTTTATTACTTGGATGACCCAGTGCACTTGCTGGTTAGTTGTGCGAAGTTGTGATAAAGAGTTGAGATTGCAATTGAGCGTACCATGTTGATGGCGCCATTGATGATCACAATTTCATGCACCAATAGCTTTCCAAAAGTGTTTTTTCCTATTTATCTAAAACCATCCCACAATTCTAAATCTTCTCTTGAAGCAGTTCATGATAATTAGTCCATGCTCGTTTCACCACCTTCTCACATTCTAGTTTTTGGAGCCACATTGCTTCAAATATACATAAATGAGGTCTTTTTTTCTTTTCCATGCCTAGTGGCTCTATTGGTAAGTGCATCAAATTACTTCAAATAATACCACGGTGAGTGAGTATCATTTCCACGAGAACTAAAGGATTAAGCAAAAAAGCCTTTAATTAAACTTCTAATTAGATCAACAAAACTTTTGTAGGGAGTAATAATTGGATGTAAAGTAAGCAATAGGGATGTATATTGATGGTTCTATTGGCAAGTATACCAAATCACTTCAAGTAATACCATGGTGAGTAGGTGTCGTTCCCACTAGGACTAAATAATTGAGCAAGCGGTTTTTTTTAGAGAGTTGTAACTGAATGCAAGTAATCAATAGTGACGTATGCAATACTTATGAATGAGAAAAGCAGATGATGGATGAATATATTAAGGTTTTAGAGATGTTTGGTTCTTAGAAAAAGAAATTTTCATCTTTTTTACTTTCATTTATGCAAGGATGTTTTCACGACAAATCATAAATAATTAAACCCGAATTTCTTGAAAATTCAATTTATCTTTATCCCACCTAATTGCCAATTCCTTGGACAATTAAATGGCAAGAAAAGGTAAAGCACAATCCTGATTTAAAGTCACACAATTTTCAAAGTTATCCCTAGTCAATTGAAAAGTTATGAAGATGATGATTCCTAGGCATATTTAGTTATTTTTAAGTTTCTTTTTAGAGTAAAAGATAAATAGGTCCTTGACCTTTTTTCTGCGGACATTTTCGTCCCTGACCATTGAAAAATACTTTTAAGTCCCTGACGTCCTTAAAAGTTGGACGGATCAGTCCCTCCGTCCAAATGCCTTCTCATGCCCAACGGAAAAGTCTGACGTGGCTCCCGTAATGCTTGCCCCGCATACGCATGGGTCACGGGTACGTGTCACCTGGCAGACTTCCCTATCACGCGCATGCGTACGCGTTGCTATGAATTCAGCAAATCCTCATTTCTTCATGAATTCTCCACTTTGCATGCTTTTTTCCATTTCTTTCAAGCCATTCTTGCCTTCAAAACTTTAAATCACTCAAACAAACATATCAAGGCATCGAATGGGAGAAAAGTAAATTAAATTTAGCAATTTAATAACCTAGAAAGCATGTTTTCAATCATTAAGCACACTTAGGAGAAATTCACAAAACCATGCTATTTTAGTGAATAAATGTGAAAAAAGTTGATAAAATTCACTAAATGGTTCATTAACTTTTCCACACTTGAACATTAGCATGTCCTCATGCTAAACTCTTGTGGTTCATCAACTAATATGCAAAATGCATCTACCTACTTGGTTAAAAAGGAATCAATCTCCAAGCACATATATGAACAAGTAAGGCTAAGATAATATGATGATTTATGAATTCTACTAATTCAAATCACAAAATAAAGTATAAATACACTTGCAAGAAGAAAGCTCGTGAAAGCAAGGAACAAGAGATTAAGCATCGAACCCTCACCGGAAGTGTTTGCACTCTAATCTCTCTAGTGTTTGAGGGTTGGTACGCAGAATTAAACTTCGCACAACTGAACTAGCAAGTGCATTGGGTCGTTGATGACAAGTCATCTTATGCTAGCTTTTCAAGCATTTTTCACTTGTTTCATTAAGTTTTATGCACTTTCTTGCACTATAAGTAAATGATTTGGAGTGGATTTTCATGGTTATGTTAAATCAATCAACCATTATTTATTTGACACAAAATCATAGGATTCATGCTAGAATTAGTTTATTTTATGATTAATGCAAAGATCTTATGAATTTGGTGATGCTTTGATTGGTTATTTTGATTACTTGTAGGTGAAGAAATGATGAAGAAAAGAAACAACCAGGAAAGCGTGCCTTATTAAAGCGTGGCGATCATCCAAAGGAGCAAGGGTCAACGCTCGACCAAAGGAGCACCACAAGAGAGTGCTCGACCAAAGGAGCACCGCAAGAGAGCGCTCGACCAAGGGAGCACTTGACAAGGGCCAGTGCTCAAAGAGTGAGCATAGCGCTCAAAGAGTGAATGCTAAGGAGCGCTACGTTCAATTGTGTGAACGTTTTCGCGCTAGTATAGAGAGGCCAAGCAAGGGGAGCAAGGGCGCTACGCTGACAATCAAAACGGAGTGCTCAACTACAAGGCACCATCGCTCAATTGAAGTGAGCGCTACGTTAACTCCTTCTACCTTTTTCGGGCGTGGCTCAAAAGAAAAGCAAGGCGCAGCACTCAAAGTGGAGTAGCCAGGGTTCGAAGAGGGATTAAAGCGCCCCAAGGCAAGCATGAGAGCGCTACACTACACCAAGTGAAGCAGCCAAGGTTCGAAGGGGGAACCTCACACCAAGTGTAGCGCTACGTTGCATCTTCCAACTGAGCGTTGAGGAATTGCAAGCACGCAAGGAAAGCATGACAAGGCATGTAGCGCTGATGACATGTCATCATGTCATGTTTTTCTATGCTTTTTCTTTGTTTTTTAATAGGTTTTATGCACTTTCTTGAGTTACAAGTAAGCCATTTGGGTAGAAATTCATGTGTACTTGGATTCAGTCAAATTGATGCATTTTCATGAGGTTTTGTGCTATAATTGCTTATATGTCAAGAATAAAAAGAATTCTCATGATTTTAGCATAGCTTTTATGCATTTGTTGATTGATGATAGGTGAAAAAAGACTTGGAAAAAGGTTGAAGAAAAAGGGAATGGCAATGAGCAAAGAAAGGAATCCACGTTTGAGCTCAAGTTTGCCTCAAACTTGGACTCAAATGTGAGGAAGAGCAAAATTTCACCCTGGATGCATGCCAAGTTTGCGCCAACGTTTGCCTCAAACTTGAGGTCAAACGTTGCTCCTCACAGCCTGAAGGGGTATACTTCCAACAAAAATAACTTGAGCTACAGAGCTCCAAATGAGGTGATTCAAAAAGCAATGGAAAGTAGGAATCGAGAGCTTTCCAAGCATATATGGCACTGCATGGTGGACACTAAAATTGAGGGAAAAAACTGCCCCGAAATGTGCATAAACGAACATGGTGTCAACCTGCAGTGAGGCCAACTGACCTCTGCACCTTCGATGGAGTATAACTCGAGCTGTGAAGCTCCAAACTATGCGCTCCCAATGGCATTGGAAAGTAGACATTCAGAGCTTTCAAACAATATATAATAGTATGGAGTGGACAATGCGTTTGAGCCTCTAGAATCTGGCATTTTTGACCACGTTTGAGGCAAATGTCGCCTCAAACGTTGCACACCAAAGCCAGCGACCCTGTCCCCATCAAAGGAGCATACCTTGAGTTGTAGATGTCCAATTGAGGTGATTCTAATTGGGTTAGAAAGCTGACATTAAGATCTTTCCAACCATATATAAGAGTCTATAGTGGGCATGAAATTGGCAATGTTGACAAGAGGACAAAGTAGCATCCCAAGACTTGATGTGCAACAAGTGTCAACATTTGCGTCCAAGTTGGGCCTCAAACTTGGACTCAAATGCCAATGATAGTAAAAAGGGCGATCTGCATGATGAGTTTGGCGAATAAGTTTGAGTCAAAGTTTGCCTCAAACTTTGACTCAAACTTGAATGGTTCATGGCCCGGTTCAAAGCTTAAATATTTTCCAAGGTCAAGAGCAATCAACAGAGGCTATCTTCAACCCAATTCCATCAAGGCCAAAAGCCCAATTGACATCACTCAAAGGCACAAGAAACAATTTGATTAGGAATTTCATTTTCTTTGTAATTTGCTTTCAATTTTATTTTCATTTGTCATGTTTGTAAAAGCCTATAAAAGGGCATCATTTTCATTTTAGAAAGGAGGTTGGCTCAAATAGAGAGCATTGAAGGTTGGCTCTAATAGAGAGCATTAGAGGCTGGCTCCAATAGGGAGCATTAGGAATAGATAGCTCTCTCTCTTAGTTTTCTTTTCTGCTTTGAATCTTGGGTGGAGAATTGAAGAAATTCTGTTTCATTCTCCCTTTGAGATTTCTCTTTGTTTTGCTTGTCTGCATAATTTCAGAAATTGGGATTTGAATCAAAGTTTTCATTTACATCTTCCATCTTCATTTCTTCTTCAATCTATTTGCTATTGAATCAAGGAAGGGCTTGAGATCTAGACTTGTTTTCTAGTCTCTTTGATTCCCTGAGATCTTTGCTTGTTCTTTTAGATTTTGCAATTGAGTTGAGTTACATTTCTGTTTTGCTTCTTTAAACAATTTTCCTTCTCTGTTGAGATCTATTGCATTTTACTACTTCCTCGGATTTATTGCTCTGCATATTTCCTTGTTTAATTGTGCATCCCAAATCCTAATTCCTTTTATTTTTCTTGCAATTTAACTTTCCAGTTACTTGATCTACTGCTTTCTTTTAATTTCCAGCACCCACTCCCCTTTACATTCACTGCAATTTACTTTTCTTGTCATTTAAGATTTTGCCAATTTATATTCCTTGCTCTTTACGTTTCCTGTCATTTCCTTTCTGCAATTTACATTTTGTTGGTCACTTTTCAATTAATTCATCAATGTTAGCTTGACTAAACTAATCACCCACTAAAGTTTCTTGATCCATCAATCTCTGTGGGATCGACCTCACTCTAAGTGAGTTATTACTACTTGATGCGACCCGGTATACTTGCCGGTGAGTTGTGTGTTTGGAAATCCGTTTTCCAAAAACGCCATCAAATTTTTGGCGCCGTTGCCGGGGATTGATTAGATCAACAATGATTAAGTGGGTGAGAAGTCTAGATCAAGCATTTTCTTTATTTTTGTTCTCTATTTTAAGTTGATAGCAAGGTGTTTGAGTTATTGCCTCACTAAGAAATTCTTTCTCTGTGACATGAATTTTAATTTTCATTGATGCCGCATTTTACAAAATATAAATGGAGTTCAACTCATCTTATGGTCAAACAAAATTTTATGGGATATCACCCACCATCACCAATCTCTAATGGTGGCTGGGAATATCACCAAGAAAATACAAATTCTAAGAACTCCAATCCATAGAGAAATGCTTCAGAACCATAAGATGAGCAAGAAAATCAGATGGGATATCTCTCACCACCACAAAATGATTCAAGTCATTATTCTCATGGTGGCTGGGAGTATAACCAAGAAACTGCAAATTCTGAGCAGTTAAGTCCAATGAGAAATTGCCCAACCTCACCTTCTAGTTATACATTTAAAAATTCTTCATCAATTAACTATGCCTCAACACAAATTCCATCCCAAGACTCACAACCAACACAAACTTCAACGAGCCAAGGACTCTCAAGGATTGAGTCCATGCTCAAAAGATGTTGGGAGGAGGAAAAGAAATTCTGAAAAAAAAAAGAGAAATCCTTCACAAACTTGGAAGTGATGTTAGATCAATTGTTGAGTGCAACGACGAAAGTGGAAGGGCAAGATGAGGAAGCCTCTGTATCAAGCAAAATTTCAATGAAGAATGAGGTGGTTGAAAATGAAACTGCACTTGAGATGACAAAGGAACATGAACATTCACAACCCTCACAAACTTTCCTTGAGTCTGTGATAGAAAAATATGAAGAGGAGATGAAGAAATCTTGAGAAGAACAACAAACCTCCTCCATGAAAGTACTATTAAGTCAAATGTTGAATGTGAAGGAGAAAGTGGAAGAGCAAGAAAGTGAGGAGGACAATCAAGAGAATCCACACTCAAGTGAAGCAGAGAAGTACATGAAGGAAGAGCTCATGGAACCACCAATTCAAGAGGCTCTTAATGAAGAAATCACTCCAATAATCACACAGCAACCATGTCTTAACATCCATGAAGTGAAGACAATTAACAAAAGCACCAAGAAGAGGATTGTGACCAAGATACCAAGGACAACATTCAAGAGAAGGTCAACTGCAAACAATCCTCCCCCTGATCCAGCAAGCAAGATCAATCAAGCCAATTTCACAAAGAAGCTTGCTGAAAGGAGACCAAGACAGGGGACAATAGCTGAAACTTCTCCCCTCTTGGAGTCATTCCTCTTAACAAACTGGAAGAAGAGGAAGAAAGAGAAGAATAGGTAAACAGTAGGTAACATTCCTTCTCCTTGCTTTGTTTAATTTTCAATAAATTGACATATGGTTGCATTCTAAGTTTGGTGTTGCTATGCAACAAAACTTGGTTCCAATGTTTATTAGATACTTGCATCAATTCCAAGTGAAAGTGTCACACTAAGTTTGGTGTGCCATTTATCTTTTATGCCATGTATCATGCACACCCTCTTATGTTTGCAATCACAATGTCTCTGTCTCTTGTGCCTTGATTTTTATCTTAAATTTTGCTTGCTTGCAACACATGTACTGCTAACATTTTATTGTGCAAGACATTCATGATCCATCTTAGCCCTATAGCCATTGTTCTAATTGTTGCTTGAGGATGAGCAAGCATTTTGAGTTTGGCAAGGGAAAGAGGAAGAATAGAGGAAAAAGGACAACAATAATGAAGATGAACTACAAAGTTGTAGAGCTCCTTTTCTTCTCATTTGTTTCCAGCACTTAAATTTCATGATTGTCTTTATCTTCTCTGTTTACATGTGTGTATGAATAAAGCATAGCTTGAATCTTGATTTGTAACATGTTGCTGTGGCATTATAATTACCAACTTGAATTCTGTGAGTTCAAAAGCAATAAAGCATCATGATCATAAACAAACAAGGAATTAAAGAAGAGTTTAGCATGTGCATACAAGTATTGAAAAGCTAGTATGATTAATTGTTGCTCAATTGCATTGGATTTTATTTAATTGAAGTTTTCATCTAGAACATTTTGTGAAATCTTTTGAAATCATAAAAACCTTGAAAAAAAGCAAAAAAAGGCAAAAAAAAGAAAAAGGGAAAGAATGAGAAAGTTGAAGGCTCTGAGTACCAATGACAATATGTTAAGTACTTGTGGTGTTTATGTATCAAGCCAAATGCTTGAAAACAAAATACTTAGAAGTTAAGGCTAGGCTCAAAGTGCAAAAGCACTCCCTCAAAGCTCAAGGTTCTGAGCATCAATGATTAGAGAGTCAAGAAAAAAAAAAGAGCTTAATGAAGTCCTCTAATTCAAATGCTTGTGGTGCTTATGTATCAAGTGGTAATACTTGAAAACATAGCATTTAGAATCGTAGCTTTGTTATTAACTCATGGGGCAAAGCACCCAAAAGGAGAAGCTAACAAGAAAAATCAAAAGCTTGCTTCAAGGAAGAAACATAAAGAAAAGATTTCATAAAATGAGCTAAATAGAAGCATCAATCATTTATATTTCTTTTGTGATTGTAGCATGCATAGAAAACTAGCTTGCCATGAACATTGAGTTGCTATTCTTCTTACCTTGGATTGTCAATCTCTATTGCATGATTCTTTTCTTGCTTGGGGACAAGCAAGGTTTAAGTTTGGTGTTGTGATGACATGCCATCATGTCATATTTTTCTATGCTTTTTCTTTGTTTTTTAATATGTTTTATGCACTTTCTTGAGTTACAAGTAAGCCATTTGGGTAGAAATTCATGTGTACTTGGATTCAGTCAACCATGAGTAAATTGATGCATTTTCATGAGGTTTTGTGCTATAATTGCTTATATGTCAAGAATAAGAAGAAGTCTCATGATTTTAGCATAGCTTTTATGCATTTGTTGATTGATGATAGGTGGAAAAAGACTTGGAAGAAGGTTGAAGAAAAAGGGAATGGCAAAGAGCAAAGAAAGGAATTCACGTTTGAGCTCAAGTTTGCCTCAAACTTGGACTCAAACGTGAGGAAGAGCACAATTTCACCCTGGATGCATGCCAAGTTTGCGCCAATGTTTGCCTCAAACTTGAGGTCAAACGTTGCTCCTCACAGCCTGAAGGGGTATACTTCCAACAAGAATAACTTGAGCTACAGAGCTCCAAATGAGGTGATTCAAAAAGCAATGGAAAGTAGGAATCGAGAGCTTTCCAAGCATATATGGCACTGCATGATGGACACTAAAATTGAGGGAGAAAACTGCCCCGAAATGTGCATAAACGAACATGGTGTCAACCTGCAGTGAGGCCAACTGACCTCTGCACCTTCGATGGAGTATAACTCGAGCTGTGAAGCTCCAAACTATGCGCTCTTATTGGAATTGGAAAGTAGACATTCAGATCTTTCCAACAATATATAATAGTATGGGGTGGACAATGCGTTTGAGCCTCCAGAATCTGGCGTTTTCGACCACGTTTGAGGCAAACGTCGCCTCAAACGTTGCACACCAAAGCCAGCTACCCTGTCCCCTTCAAAGGAGCATAACTTGAGTTTTATATGTTCAATTGAGGTGATTCCAATTGGGTTAGAAAGCTGACATTCAGATCTTTCCAACCATATATAATAGTTTATAGTGGACATGAAATTGGCAACGTTGACAAGAGGACAAAGTAGCATCCCAAGACTTGATGTGCAACAAGTGTCAACATTTGCGTCCAAGTTGGGCCTCAAACTTGGACTCAAATGCCAATGATAGTAAAAAGAGCGATCTGCATGATGAGTTTGGCGAATAAGTTTGAGTCAAAGTTTGCCTCAAACTTTGACTCAAACTTGAATGGCTCATGGCCCGGTTCAAAGCTTAAATATTTTCCAAGGTCAAGAGCAATCAACAGAGGCTATCTTCAACCCAACTCCATCAAGGCCAAAAGCCCAATTGACATCACTCAAAGGCACAAGAAACAATTTGATTAGGAATTTCATTTTCTTTGTAATTTGCTTTCAATTTCATTTTCATTTGTCATGTTTGTAAAAGCCTATAAAAGGGCATCATTTTCATTTTAGAAAGGAGGTTGGCTCTAATAGAGAGCATTGAAGGTTGGCTCTAATAGAGAGCATTAGAGGCTGGCTCCAATAGGGAGCATTAGGAATAGATAGCTCTCTCTCTTAGTTTTCTTTTCTACTTTGAATCTTGGGTGGAAAATTGAAGAAATTCTGTTTCATTCTCCCTTTGAGATTTCTCTTTGTTTTGCTTGTTTGCATAATTTCAGAAATTGGGATTTGAATCAAAGTTTTCATTTACTGCTTCCATCTTCATTTCTTCTTTAATCTATTTGCTATTGAATCAAGGAAGGGCTTGAGATCTAGACTTGTTTTCTAGTCTCTTTGATTCCCTGAGATCTTTGCTTGTTCTTTTAGATTTTGCAATTGAGTTGAGTTACATTTCTGTTTTGCTTCTTTAAACAATTTTCCTTCTCTGTTGAGATCTATTGCATTTTAATACTTCCTCGGATTTATTGCTCTGCATATTTCCTTGTTTAATTGTGCATCCCAAATCCTAATTTCTTTTATTTTTCTTGCAATTTAACTTTCCAGTTACTTGATCTACTGCTTTCTTTTAATTTCCAGCACCCACTCCCCTTTACATTCATTGCAATTTACTTTTCTTGTCATTTAAGATTTTGCCAATTTACATTCCTTGCTCTTTACGTTTCTTGTCATTTCCTTTCTGCAATTTAAATTTCCTGCAATTTACATTTTGTTGGTCACTTTTCACTCAATTCACCAATGTTAGCTTAACTAAACTAATCACCCACTAAAGTTTCTTGATCCATCAATCCCTGTGGGATCGACCTCACTCTAAGTGAGTTATTACTACTTGATGCGACCCGGTATACTTGCCGGTTAGATTTGTGTGTTGGAAATTCATTTTCCACAAAAATACCCATCAAGCGCTACGTTGATAATCCTCACTGAGCGCTCCACTGGAGCTAGGACCCATGGACCATTTTCAATCAAATGCCATCTTAGATCCACTTCTTCACTAACTTGAAAAGCTCACTCCAAATTCTGAAAACCAAAAATAGAAAGTGTATAAATAGGAGTTAATTTGATTTGTAAAAGGACATTTAGTTCATTTTTTAGATTTCGCTTTTAAATTTTCATTTGTCTTTGAATTTGGCATTTGGGAATTGGATCTAGCTTTCTGTTTTCATTTTTTTCCTCTGCAACTTCTGCTATCTGTTCTTGGAATTTGAATTGAGATTGAAGAGCTCCATTGATTCTAAATTTGAGAATCATCTTTCACCTTTCATCTCAATTGTTCTAAGAATTGGATCTAAGTTTCATTTACTATTTTCCCTCTTATTTCTTCTGTAATTACTTTTCTGCTTGATCAAGAGAGCAATTGAGATCTAGATCTGCTTTTTAATCTCAGTTCTTTTCTTCGATCTGTAATTTATCTTTAAGAATTTCATAATTGAGTTAAGTCTTCTTGCTGTTTGTTTCTTCAAGCAAATTTTCCTTTCTGTTTTGCTACTGAATTGAGTCCATTCATCTAATAGATTTCTGATTTGCTTCGACTTACATCTTCTAGTTGAATTCTGAATCCCAGCACCTAAACCCCTTTTACTCTTCAAGCAATTTACATTTCTCAACAATTTAGATTCAGTAATTTACATTTCTTGCACTTTAAGTTTTTGCAATTTACTTTTCTTACAATTTAAGTTTCAGCTCATTTACTTTCTTATTCTTTAAGTTACTTGCAATTTACCTCTTCTGCACTTGTTTTTCTGCTACATTTACCTTCTGCACCCTTATTTACTTGCAACTTAGCTTCTGTCAATCAAAATTCACTCAAGGCATCAACTATTTGCTTAACTAAATTCATCACCTAACAAAAATTGCTCAATCCATCAATCTCTGTGGGATCGACCTCACTCTTGTGAGTTATTACTACTTGATGCGACCCGGCACACTTGCCGGTGAGTTTGTGTGGAATCATTTTTCTCTCATCAAGTTTTTGGCGTCGTTGCCGAGGGATTGATCTAGATTGACAATGATTAAGTAAGGTGGTGGTCTAGATTAAGCACTTTTTCTTTATTTTTCTTTATTTTTGATAAGCACACTAACTATTTGAGACTTTGTCTCTACTAACTCTCACTGCACTCAAGCAGTGCTCTGTGTGTTTCTTATTGTTTTGGTTATATAACAGAAGCAAGGAGAGAGTTCTCCACCTTTGGTGACATTGATGAGAGAACTCTTCGAAGAATAAGAAGAGAAGCCAAAGGAAAGGGAGTTATTGGTGGAGAAGAATCGGAGGAAGAGAACCATGAAATGGAAGGAAATGCTCCTAATCCACCAGAGGGAGTGGCTAACAACAATGGCCAGCCTCAAAGGAGGGTTCTAGCCTCCTACACTTTTCCCAATCCAAGGCATTGTGGGAGTAGCATCCTCACTCCCAATATCAATACAAACAATTTTGAATTGAAGCCTCAACTCATCACTCTCGTACAAAACAATTGTTCCTATAGAGGAGGCCCACTTGAAGATCCAAACCAACACCTATCCACTTTTCTGAGGATTTATGACACTGTCAAAACCAATGGTGTGCATCCTGAATCTACAAATTGTTGTTGTTTCCATTTTTCCTAAGAGACAAAGCTACTCAATGGTTGGAGTCATTCCCAAGAGATAGCATCAAAAATTGGGAAGATCTAGTGAACAAGTTCTTAGCCAAGTTCTATCCTCCCCAAAGGATCATTAGATTCAAAACAGAGGTCCAAACATTCACTCAGATGGATGGAGAGTCATTGTATGAGGTATGGGAGAGATACAAAGCTCTAATCAGGAAGTGCCCACCAAAAATGTTCAGTGAATGGGATAGACTCCAGAACTTCTATGAAGGATTGACACTGAGAGCTCAAGAAGCACTTGATTACTCTGCTGGAGGCTCAGTACAACTCATGAAGACAGCTGAGGAGGCTCAAAACCTCATTGACACTATAACAAACAACCAATACTTCTATGGTCATCAGAGACAACGCCAACCTGCTCAAAGGAAGGGTGTATTGGAGCTTGAAGGTGTGGACACTATTTTAGCTCAAAATAAGGTGATTCACCAACAAATCCAGCAGAAAATGGAGATGATGGCCAAGAGGATTGATGGCCTCCAAGTTGTAGCAGTGAATACAAGTCAACCATCACCCACATGGGGGCGAAATGAAGAAAACTAAGAGGATCAGCAACAGGAACAAGTTCAATATGAGCACAACCAAGGTTGACTTTCATGGAGACACTTACAACTCTTCCTGGAGGAACCACCCAAACCTGAGGTGGGGAGACAACCAGAATCAAAACCAGCAGCCATGGCAAAAAAATTCAAACCAAAACAACTCAAGAAACACAAACCACCAAAACCATCAGCAAACTAACTAAAACCAATACAGAAAACCACAAAATAACTACCCCAATTCCAACTTCTATCCACCTAATAATCCATCAACTAACCAAAACACTTTTCACCAACCCTCAACATCCCACAATCAGCTACAGATACCACAAGATGCTCAAAGGATCTCCAACTTGGAGATAATGATGGAAAGGATGATGAAGCACTAGAGTTAACCAGCAAGAACCATGAAGCCTCAATGAAAAATCTGGAAAGGCAAATTGGGCAACTGTCTAAGCAAGCAATGATTGAAAGACCAACAAGCTCACTCCCAAGTGATACCATTCCAAACCCCAAAGAAGAATGCAAAGCCATCTAGTTAAGGAATGGAAGAACCTTGGTGAAAGATAAGAAAACTAACAAGAATCCTATGGAGAATGACAAGAATCCAGCTGAGAAAGATGAGGCCAGCAACAAGGAAGAGGTGACAACAAACAAGTAGGACCAAGAGAAGCTTAAAGAGAAAGATGAGCAGCTCCAAGCTTCAAGGAAAGGGAAACATGGCATGGAGGAATCATCACAAGAACAGAAGAAGGTTGTGAAGGCTTACACACCTCCTCTACCATATCCTCAAAGACTACAAAAGGATATCAAGGATCAACACTTCCCTAAGTTCCTTGAGGTCTTCAAGAAGCTAGAAATCAATATCCCACTTGCTAAAGCATTAGAGTAGATGCCTTTATATGCTAAACTCTTGAAGGAGCTCATCATTAAGAAAAAAAGCTGGCATGAGAAGGAGACCATTATGCTCACTGAAGAATGCAGTACTGTGATCCAAAAAGGGCTCCCACCAAAACTCCAAGACCCTGGGAGTTTCTTCTTACCTTGCACCATTCGTAATATAACTATTAATAAAGTACTGTGTGACTTAGGAGCCAGCATCAATCTAATGCCTTATTCTATGATGAGAAGGCTATGCATAGAGGAGGTAAAGCCCACACAGATGTCACTAGAGCTCATGGACAAATCATTGGTATTTCCTAGAGGAGTGATTGAAAACCTTTTGGTCAAGGTGGATAAGTTTATATTCCCTGCAGACTTTGTAATCCTAGACCTAGGAGAAGAAGGAAGCGACTCTATTATATTGGGAAGACCATTCCTAGCCACAGCAAAGGCCATCATAGATGTTGAACAAGGAGAATTGACCTTAAGGGTACATGATGAGAGCATCACTCTGAATGTCTTTCCAGAAGCACAACATACTGATGAAAAGGAAAACTGCATGAAGGATGATAGAGAAGACCTGCAGTGGAAGAAAGAATCCAACGAGATACTCATTAGTTCCCTTCCAAAGCAAGAGACAAGTAGCAAAGCAGGATAAAAGGTGAATGAGACTGTACAGAATGATGAGAGAAAGCAAGAAGAAAGTGAGGTGTTGGCCACTAAGAAGACAGATCCCAAAATACAGCCTACTGTCAAAGTAGAAGGATCACAAAAAAAGGGGAAGAAAAGCAAGAAAAAGGCTCTAAAAGGGTGGAAAAACAAAAAGATCCCAACTAAAGGATTCTCAAAGGGAGATAAAGTGCAACTAATCTACCAACATTTGGGGATAGAGCAACAATCTGATGATTACTACACTATCAACAGGATACTCTCACTGGAGCATACAGTGATTGAACATCAAGGCACTGGAAGAAAGCTTACAGTGAGAGGAGACAAACTGAGGCACCACAATCATTAGCCACCCTAATAAGGAGTCAATGTCAAGCTAATGACAATAAAAGAGCACTCTATTGGAGGCAGCCCATGATTTAATATTCTTGCTTTATTTTAATTTCAATAAATGGTTCTCCTAGCATATATTTGAGTCCTTACAAGAAGATGTGATAATTGCACATATCATTGTGAAGCATATGTCTGATTCCTAAGTTTGGTGTACCTAAAGGCACTCCAAAATAGCTTCTCAAGCTATCTTAGGATATATACTTATTCATTCAGGTGGAGTATATAGCCAAACATTAAGTTTGGTGTCTACATATGCATTGAATCTCAGAAAAACTATTTTTTCTCAAAGGATCAAATTTATGAATAGATGAACGATACATTGTTTCATTTTATGAGTTTAGGGTAGAAAATAAAATGTTCCTTATGATGAATGTACCAATTGTAACTGATGTTCTTTTCATTTTATATGGATCACTTAGCAGGGGACAAGTTTGGTGTTACCAAATTTTGGTTTACTATCTAAGGAGCACAATTGGTTATTTATGAATAAGGAACATGTAGAATTTTGTTTTTCTTTATTGCTTGGCACTACACCACCGTAATTCAAACCTTAAAGCTTACCATTGTCTTGATTTAATTGTATAGGTACAAGGGAGATTGAGAAGAAGACAAAAGAGAGCATGCATGGTTATGACAAGATGAAAAGAGAGTCACATGTGCCTAGGAAATGGTGCTCTCTTAGCTTGGAGACAAAATCTGCATGCATTAATGCCTTGGAGGCCAAACCACATGCATCCAATGGGGGAGCAATCTTTGTCCTTCTTCATCTTTGCATGCTAGTCGTTCATGCTATGAGCTTTATACAATGTTTTGCTCAATCTTCACCCTTCATTTTGCTCAACCGAAGCTTTCCCGCTTGTGGTTTTGTTCCAAAGATTCATGCCTTGACTATAAATATGTGGTGACACTTCCTAGCTCTCATATCCCTTCTCTCCTCATACAAGACTTCCTCATCTATTTGCTTTTGTTTCACTCACGCCTTCATCCTAAACACGTTACAGCAGCCCCTATTTACCCAAAGACAACACAAAATACCCAACAGCAACTTATCTCCTATCCCCTTTCATAACAAGACCATGCCTTAACCCAAGTTCATCCTTTCTTCTCCATTCTTTTCGAATTCATGGCTTCATCAAGTTCTAAGAGAAGGAATGGAAAAGAACCAATGGCGGCCGAACTATCAACCTATGATACAAAGAAATTTAAGTCTCAGTTTCATGAATCAAGGTATCATAGGCTCATGGAATCAAAGCATGTCATTCCAGAAATGGGGTTTAGATTGCATAAATTGGAATATCCTATCATGAGAAAAATCACCACAGAGAGTAGATGGGAACTTTTGTGTGAGCCTCTCACAGACATCAGTACAGTCATGATAAGAGAATTCTACACAAATGCTGTGAAGAAAAGCAAGGATAGCCCCCCTTATAAGAGCTATGTCAGGGGTTTTGAGGTAGATTTTAGTCCATCATCAGTCATGAGGGTCCTACAGTTGAGAGTAATAACCTATGATGAGCTTAGCTTTGAGGAAAGATTGCAGGGTGAAAATGACCCTGATGAGATATTACATGGGTTATGCTTTGAAGGCAAAGACTGGAAAAGGGACTCAGAGGAAACTCCAAGCCACTAGAAAAGAATAGATCTCATACCTGAGGCCAAAGGGTGGTATGAGATAGTGAGGAGATCTATACTCCCTACTACAAACACCTTAGAAGTTACTATCAAGCGAGCTATCCTGACATACTGCATCTTAAAGGGAGGAAAAATCAACCTCTCACAACTCATAGCAGAGAGCATTCAGGAGATGGCTGAAGACACAAGCAAATCAAAAGTAGACTTGGTCACCCAAACACTATTCTGAGGCTGTGCAATAGGGCGGGGGTACTTTTTGAGGATGACGATATAGAGAAGGTAAAAGGAGGTAGGGGAATCACAAGGCGAAGCATGGAAGGTATTACTGATGATGACAATTAAGAGGAAAGAAGATCACAAGGAAGAAAAAGAAGACCGCAAGTGGAGGGAGAGCAAGCTTCTATTGCACTGGATTTGAGTCAAATGCAAAGAGCCATTGAAAAAATGTCTCAGCAATATTTGAGGCAACAGGAGCAGTATCTAAAGAATCGAGAGCAACAAGAGAACTGGCAGCGCCAAATGATGGAACGACAAGAGAAATGGCAGCAACAAATGATGGCTCAACAACAAGAATTTCAAACAAATATTCTTGATGGACAAAGGGAACAATCAGCATATTTTCGAGAATCATATAATAGATTGTCTTTGCGACAGGCCAAGTGTGAGGAATACACTCAGAATCTGTATCAGTGGAAGAACATATATAATACCATTGGGGAGCATAAACACATGGATAGAATGGAGCATGATATAGAAATCCAATCAAAGTTGGATTATGTAGTCCACAGCATGCCAGGATTGAACCCACAAATCAAGCCATTTGAGCAATACCAAGAGTTGGTAGACCATCAGAGAGCAAAAACCAAGCAGCATGCTGCACACATGCAGCATGGGTTGGAGGAGGCTGGACTCTCAGGTCTGATAGACCCTATTTGGGATCGAAGGTGCCCTGTTAAAGAACCTCAAGATGCAACTGACGTCGGGATTTTTGCCAGTATAGAATTTCATAAAAACAGTCGCGTTGTAGATATAGTTTCTAAACCGACAGAAATCCCTTCGTACAAACGTTTGGGTGTCACAAGTAACAAACGCCTTTAAAAATTGTTAACCGAGTATTCAACCTCGGGTCGTCTTCTCAAGGAACTGCAAGGGAGTATGTTCTTATTATTGGCTATAAAGGTTGTAATCGGGGTTTAGAAGATGAGAAGCAAGTGATTTAAATGAGAAGCAAGTGATTTAAATGGCGATTAAAAGTAATTAATAACTGTAAAAACAACTTTTGGCAAGGTAAGAGAAATTGGAAGTCCAACTTGATGATCTCTCTCAACAATAATGAAAGTTGTATCTAAATTCTACTTAGTCAACCTTTACCAGGGCAAAGGAAAGTCAAGGGACTAATTAAATTGACCTTTGAATCCTAATTATTTCTTAAGAAAAGGTTGGGATTATTTAAGTTCAGCTCAATTAGCAAGATAACGATTATCAATTATGTTGAGTTTAATAACTGTTGAGTTACTGAATTCTTAACCAGGACCAAAAGAGGAAAAAGTAAATTGCTAGAATAAAATATCTTCAAATCGTAAACAATGATAATCATAAATTAACAAGAGCAATAATAAACTGAAAATACCTCAATATCATTAATTCAAATAATAATCTGTAACATGGAATAATTCATAAATTAAATTATAAAAGTAAATGATCAATTCAAATGCTGGAATAAATAATCATAGAACTAAAATAAAAGAACTTTTAAACCTGGATCCAGAGTTACTCCCAAAACAAGAAGAAGTCCTAAATCCTCAGAGAGAGAGAATCTCTCTCTAGACTAAATCTAAATCATCGAAAACTAAAAATTGGCGAGCTCTCCTTGAATGGATGCTTTTCCTCACTTCATAACCTCTGTTCTATGCTTTCTGGACTTGGATTTGGGCCAAAAAGGGCTTTAGAACTCGCTGGGGCGTGTTCTGTAATTTTCTGGTGCGTGGACTCTGTCACGCGTCCGCGTGGGTCACGTGGTCGCGTCATTCGGAGCTTTTCCTTGCCACACGGTTGCGTCAGTCATGCGACCACGTCATGTGCGTTCTGCTTAAGGCGCGCGGTCGCGTCAGTCATGCGGCCGCGTCGCTGAATCTTCGCTTCTGGCACGCGATCGCGTCGTCCATGCGATCGCGTGAACACCAGTTTCCTTAAAGCTCCGTTTTGCTTTCTCCTTCCATTTTTGTATGTTTCCTTTTCCATCCTCTAAGTCATTCTGCCTTAGAAAATCTGAAACTACTCAACATACTAATCACGGCATCGAATGGAAATAAAGGTAATTAAAATAATTAATTTTTTAAAGCTTAGGAAACATGTTTTTCACAATACGACATAATAAGGAAGGAAAAGTAAAACCATGCAATTAATGTGAATAAGTAGGTGAAGGATTATATAAATCACTCAAATTAAGCACAAAAGAACTCACGAAATATGGGTTTATCAACCTCCCCACACTTAAACACTAGCATGTCCTCATGCTAAATCCAAGGTAAATAAATGAGGTTATAGTGATGGAATGTCATGCAATGCAACCTAATTTAAATGCAACTACCTAATGGGTCATGCATCATGCAACTCTAATTTATTCACTCATATATAAAGCTTACTTGTAGCTAAGTTAATTCACATTCCCAAGGAGTTATGTATATATATATATATATATATATATATATAGCCATCCCTTAAATAATAAAGCATTTTAGCAAATGAGATGGGGAAAGAAAACATTGTACAAACTTGCAAAACAATTAGTAAATTTTAAGCACAGATATATGTTGATGAGTGATTGAACCCTCACTGGATTTTGTGTTTACTCTCTAGTCACTCAGTGTTTATTGGGTTTATTCACTCTATTTTTTTCTTTTTATTCTTACTTTCTTATAGCTTTGTTTTTCATCTAACCAATCGACAATTATAGAATATAGTCGCACCAAAAAAATCATGAGGTCTTAATTAAGGTTGTAATGGGGCCAAGGTAAAGGTAAGGATTTATGTATAGGGTCAAGTGAGCTAATAAGTGAATCCTTAATTAGACTAAGATCTCACCTAACATACATATTCAGCAAGATAAAACTTCTTTACCTATTTTCCATATTATCCCACTTATTGTTTACATGCTCATATTTCACTTTTTATTTTTATCCCATGTGCATTGTTTTCATTGGGGAATTTCTTTTTGTATCCCCTTTTATTTAGATGCTGAAAAAAAAATTTTTTTTAATGCACATGGTAATTGAATAACTTTGATTTTCTCATGAGCATGCTTTCCAAATTTATTTTTAATTCTTTTTAATCTTCCTAACCCTTTGTTTCTATCACTCATGTTCCTACAAGGTTTCCTACATTTAACTCTATTCATAATTTTCTATCTTAAGCTAACCAAGGATTCACTTGGGGTTTTCTTTTGTTTTTCTGCTTAAGGCTAGTAATTTGACTAAATAGAATAAAGGGGTTTTAAAAGGCTCAAGGGGGCTAACAAGGGTGATGTAAAAGGTACGCTAATTTGGGGTAAGTGAGCTAAAATCAAATGATGGCCTCAATCATTCTCTTGGTATGTATCTATTCTATATTCTATAATTGGACATATAGATTAAAGCAAAGGAAAGAACATCAGAATAAAAAGAAATGTAACACACAGAAATAAAATTATGGTTTGAATGCAACCATACAATTAAGCTCAAGACTCACAGGCTGTGTGTTCTCTAACTCAAGTATCATATATCATTTATATATTGTATGCAGGTTTAGTTAAAAATTCCCATTATTCTCATAAAAAAAAATTATTTAGGGTAGCTTTTAAAGTTTTAATGTTCCTCCTTGATGAAATGTTGTCAGCTTAACTACATCATGTAATGCTATATACAAGGTTTATGGATTTAAATCTGATATGTTCAATTTCCTAGCTTACTTCCTTTTTATATTTTTTTCTATTTAAACTATACTATCTTATGCTAAAAAGGGTAAACTATACTAATTAATCCACTAATAAATCAGAATTGCAAACTAAACTAAATAACTAAAATAAACTAAATGGCTAAAATATGAACTAAAGATGCAAAATGCAGAAAATAGAGTAAAAATATATAAAAGCAATGTATAAGTACTCAGAGAATAACAGTAAAAAGAAAAATACAGAAAAATATCCAAAATAAAAGAAAAAGTATGTAGTGGTTCACCAAAATAAAAATGCCAGAGATGGCGACATCCCCACACTTAAAATGAAGCATCGTCCCCGATGCACAATCAAGTCGGGTGTAAAGGGGTGTCATCACTGGTAGGGATGGCAGCTGGAGTCTCAGTGGTGGTGGGCTGGGAGTCTGGCTGCTGTAGAGGTGGGGCTGACTGTATCGGGATCTCTGGATCCGCAGCCTCTATCTGGGGCATAACCTCCTGATGCGGGGCAGCCTGCCACGTGGCGACCTGCTGATGGGTCTCCTCCTGGAAATGAGTCGCTGCCTGGGAATGAGGCTCCTCCTCGTGCTCATCCTCCTCCTCCTCTGATGGCTCTGATGGAGTGTCGGGCTCGGAGGGGATGTCGGCGCCCTGTCTGATCATCAGCTTCAGATGGGAATAGCGTCGCTTGCTGCGGCGCTCTAATCTCTCATACTGGCGCCTGTTACGGTGCTCCATCTGATCAAGCTGGCGGAATAGACGGTGCACGAGGCGATAAACCGGCTCAGAGGCGGGTGGAGGTGCAGTGGTGGCAGTAGGGGCAGCTGTGGATGAAGAGGGTCCAGCAGACGGTGGGGCTGTCTCATCAGTAGCAGTGAAGGGTGGTGGTCTGTAGCCCAAAGCTACGAAGTTCCTGCTGTGAGAAATGATTTTCCTGCAATCCGCCGCTGGTGGTCTCTCATCGGCATCCTCCCATAGCACGTCAGCCCGACGGCCAAGCTGTGTAACTAGATACGAAAAAGGGAGGGTGCCTCGGACGTGGACCCTGACCATATAGTGCCGGATAAAACGAGGCAAGTACAGGTCCTTACCCTCCAGCACACACCAGAGGAGGGTAATCATGGCAACCGGGATCTCAGTCTCATGAGTACTCGGCATCACATAGTTGCTCAAGATATGATGCCATAGCCGAGCCTCATCATTCAAGTACACTCTCTTGATCCCTCTAGGCATGGTAGTGTCCTGACCCATCTCCCAAGGAACTGTCGGGTCGAGAGCTATCCGTGCCTTCACAGCATCCCAATCAAACTGCATCTGACTCATGTCCTCCTCAGCCTTTGAAAAACCATCAGGCTGATCGGATTTGGCTGGGAGCTGGAGGATGTCCTCTAAGGCCTCTTCAGTGACCAGAATTTATTTTCCTCTCAGGTTTACGGCATCTAGGGTGGTGAGGTAGTAGTTGCAATAGAATTCCCGGACCCAAGATGCGTTGACCTCTGTTAGTGTTCTTTCCAGAAAGAACCAGCCCCTTTACTTGATTTGCTCAGTGGTGTACTGCTGGAGGGCTTCTGGAATTTTTAGAGTTTGTTCCAGGTATAGATTTCTGGAGTTTGCAAAAGTCGGGTACTTCAGTTTACAGTACCTATTTGCAAATTTTATAGGATCAGTTGAAGGGAGCAGCTGGTCAGCTTTTTCCTGCTGTGTGAAGTTCTTCTCCCGCCATGAGGAATCTTGCATTAGAGCAATGATGGACTGGGAGGAAGCTCCTCTCTTGCGCTTGCCAGTAGCCTTGCCTTTGCCTTTCCTTTGTGAGGCAGACATCCTGAAAAACAGAAAACCAGGGAATGGATAAAATAGGAAAGCAAATAGGCAATTAAAACAAAGGAAACTCAAAGCATCAAGGGAGAATAAGGAAAATGAGGAAATGAAATGTGATGGAATTTATGTTAAATGGAAAAAAATCAATATGCGATGGTTAGAAAGTTAGAGGAAAGTGAAAATAATCAGAAAAGAGATCAAAAGGGTTAGTATGGTTAGAATTTTGAAAAAGAAATTAGTAAATTAAAATTAGTGAGTTAGTAAAGTGCGGGTTAAAGTAAGTGGCATAGAAAAATTCCATATAACAGTGATTCACAAGTAAGAATAGAAGTACTCATAATCGAACAAGAGAAACAGGGTGATGCTGATTCGAATAGAAATAAAAAAAAGCAAAAATTGGAATCAGTGAATCACAAATGCAGTTTATGAACCAGGAAATCAAAGAGGATAAGAAAGTCTGCCATAGCATTCATGAAATGGTCTGGGTAAAGCAGAGTAAAACAGAGTTCAGAAATGCCAAACCAAAACATGAATGAAAATAATTTTCAAAAAATTTAGGCAGCATTCCGGCTAAAATTGGATTGTCCCAGAAAATAAACAGCAATCATATCAGTTCATATGAATTAAAAGAAAGCAAGCTGCATGTACATAGATATAAAATAAACATAAAAACTCAATGTAAACAGCAGCAACATACAAGAAAGCAGCATATGAATCATGAATATAGCAGCAGCAGATTTGCACATAGGATAAAACAAAAGTAAGAACAGTGCAAGTAAACAGACCTAGATCCACGAACCACAGCCTAAGCTACCTAACAACCTAAAAATCCACTACAACATGCAAGTCTAGCTATCCTAATTATGAACATAAACAAAAAAGTGACGAATGGACAAAAATGGGTGCGTGTTGCGGAACCTGGTAAGCGGAAGGGGTGGAACAGGGGAGAAGGTGACTGCGGCGGCGTCCGTCGCGGTGGTGGTGCACGGCATCGCGGTGGCGGCGGAAGGGGGGTATTAGGGTTAGCGAGAGAGGAAGAGGATAGCGGAAGGGAGGGTGGTGGTTGCTGCTGGCTTAAGGGGATGGGTGGCGGAGAGGGGGGCGCGGCGGGTTGGCCGGCGGTGGAGGGCGGTGGCTGCGGTTGGCAGTGGTGGAGAGGGTGGAAGAAAGGAAGAAGGAAGAAGAGAGATGGGGAGGGGGTGGTACGGCGGTGGCGGCTGGGCGGCGGCGGCGTCGGGGTGGTGGCGTGCGGGAAGAAGAGAAGAGAAGGGGGAGAGGGTTAGGGGTGAAGGGAGGGCTGCGTGACTGATAGGGTTCGCGTGGCTGGGGGGGTTATATTATCGAATCCACGCGGCCGCGTGGAGCACGCGATCGCGTGGTTGGGATGAAAATGGGGATGATGCGATCGCGTGGGTCGCGCGATCGCATGAGAGGGGGAAAAGAGGAGTGACGCGATCGCGTGGGTCTCGCGATCGCATCGCTGGAATTTGTGCTAAACGCACAACTCCAGCGCCATTTCAGCGCAGCTCTCTGTCTCCATTTGGGGTGATATGCAATCTATGCGACGCGATCGCATCGCTCACGCGGTCGCGTGGTATTGGGATTGGGTAAGTGACGCGATCGCATGGGGCATGCGATCGCGTGGGCCAATTTGTGCGAAACGCACAAGAGCCGCACGATTCCAGTCCAACTTTCTGTTCGTTGGATCCTTACGCCGATATGTATATCATGCGGTCGTGTGGATCACGCGGTCGCATGGGTGGTGTTTTTCGCGATATGACGCGATCGCATGGGGCATGCGGTCGCGTCGTGCAACCCCTTTTTATATATATATATATATATGCATGAAAAATGCAGAATGCAATGATTAACATGAATGCTATGCATGATTCCAGGTTTAATAGATTAAAATGAAGAAGGAAAAAGGAAAGAAATCAACAAGAAATAAATTGAAAAAGAAGCGACCATACCATGGTGGGTTGTCTCCCACCTAGCATTTTTAGTTAAAGTCCTTAAGTTGGACATTGGAGGAGTATCCTGTTATGGTGGTTATGTTTAAATTCGTCCAAAAATTTCCACCAGTGCTTGGAATGCCAATAGCCTCCGGGGTCCCAAACTAGGCATGTGAAGCTTCTGAGCAGCTTTAAATATATTGTTCGGCTCTCGGGACGACAAATGTCAGAATAAACTCCAGGATTCCAAGCCTTGCTTTTAAATCCGCCTCCGTCTTGATCTACATGTCTCCATCCGGGCGGTTTAAAAAGTAGAATCTCACCGTGGTGACCAAACGTTCTCCGTGATCCATGCAATTGAGCATGATACCAATCCGTGTACTTCGAGGTGAAGCGTGGAACCTTATTGAACCTTATGCACCAGCTCTGAGTACAAGCCATTTCCCTCTTACTCTTAAAGCCGCAGAGAGCTCTAAGCTGGCCATCTGTTTCGAGCAAACCATATTCAAGTGAATAAGTGAAGTTATAAGTTAAGGATTGTACCCACTTGAAGCTTGTATTAGGTGGTAATGGCCTTAAGATAGGTATTTTTGGTGGTTCTGCAAGTTCTGTTTCCTTGTGCTCTTCTGTGAATTCCTCCACTTCTTTGCAAAGATCTTCAATTGTATCTGTATCCTGGTCAAAGTTTTCTATGTCTTCCTCATCACTCAAGTCATAGATTGGAGGTTGAGAGAAATCTACCTCCGCATCATCTTCATATTCACTTGGGGAAGATTCTTCGATCTCAGAGAATTCACTTGCGGACGCAAGTTCATCACCAAGAGAGCTAGACTTGTGAATATCATCATCAAGGGAATTTCCTTCTTGGATTATTCCGTCTGATTCCTCATAAATGACTTGCCTTGGAGATTGTACAGCATCTTCCTTAGCATCAACTGTAGCATCCTGGACGGAGTTTTCCTCAATTCTGGATTTCCATGGAAGTTCAGCATCGCCTAGATCTTCAACCAACTCTTCTTTTTGAACAATGACAGCTTCTTCCACTTGTTCTAGTACGAATTCATTCTCTGCCTTGTCCACTGGAGTCTCTAGTATTTCTTTCATGCTACGCTCTTCATCGGGTTGTCCACATGGAGCTGTGGTTGATCCTTGTATATTTGAGCGCTTAGTGGCCCATTGGATTAGTGCGTGCTCCAGTTGCTGAATGGTTGTTTAAAATTTAATTACTGTTTCTTTTAGGTGATCCTCTGCTTCGCGGTTTGCTGGACTTAGACATGATACATAGGGAAGTGGTGATGACTGGGAACGATTGGATTGGTATTGGGGTAAGGAAGGATCATATGATGGCGAATGGTGAAGAGAAGCTTGTGAGTGTAGTGGTTCGAGGTTATGTTGAAGGGATGGTTCATATGCACGGGGTGGGGCTTGTTGGTAGTTACAAGGTTGTCCACCATGTCTTTCAGCTGGATATGCGCGGTAGAATGGTCTTTGTCCAGGATATCTCGGAGGGTGTTGCTGCCAAAAGGGTTGATTAGATCCTCTTGGTTCCATCCATCCTTGATTGGTCTGACCTTGATGCACATTCCTGCTGTAACTTCTATTTCCTTTAACAATATTAGAACCAAACTCAAAGCGAGAGGGGTGAGAGTTCATAGTAGCAAATAAAGAAAAAAAAGGAAAAACGAAAATAAATAAACAAGCAAAAGAAAAAAAATATTTACAATAGCCAATAATAAGGCACACGTTAGCAGTTCCCCGGCAACGGCGCCATTTTGACGTCGGGATTTTTGCCAGTATAGAATTTCATAAAAACAGCCGCGTTGTAGATATAGTTTCTAAACCGACAGAAATCCCTTCGTACAAACGTTTGGGTGTCACAAGTAACAAACCCCTTTAAAAATTGTTAACCGAGTATTCAACCTCGGGTCGTCTTCTCAAGGAACTGCAAGGGAGTATGTTCTTATTATTGGCTATAAAGGTTGTAATCGGGGTTTAGAAGATGAGAAGCAAGTGATTTAAATGAGAAGCAAGTGATTTAAATGGCGATTAAAAGTAATTAATAACTGTAAAAACAACTTTTGGCAAGGTAAGAGAAATTGGAAGTCCAACTTGGTGATCTCTCTCAACAATAATGAAAGTTGTATCTAAATTCCACTTGGTCAACCTTTACTAGGGCAAAGGAAAGTCAAGGGACTAATTAAATTGACCTTTGAATCCTAATTATTTCTTAAGAAAAGGTTGGGATTATTTAAGTTCAGCTCAATTAGCAAGATAACGATTATCAATTATGTTGAGTTTAATAACTGTTGAGTTACTGAATTCTTAACCAGGACCAAAAGAGGAAAAAGTAAATTGCTAGAATAAAATATCTTCAAATCGTAAACAATGATAATCATAAATTAACAAGAGCAATAATAAACTGAAAATACCTCAATATCATTAATTCAAATAATAATCTGTAACATGGAATAATTCATAAATTAAATTATAAAAGTAAATGATCAATTCAAATGCTGGAATAAATAATCATTGAACTAAAATAAAAGAACATTTAAACCTGGATCCAGAGTTACTCCCAAAACAAGAAGAAGTCCTAAATCCTCAGAGAGAGAGAATCTCTCTCTAGACTAAATCTAAATCATCGAAAACTAAAAATTGGCGAGCTCTCCTTGAATGGATGCTTTCCCTCACTTCATAACCTCTGTTCTATGCTTTCTGGACTTGGATTTGGGCCAAAAAGGGCTTTAGAACTCGCTGGGGCGTTTCTATAATTTTCTGGTGCGTGGCCTCTGTCACGCGTCCGCGTGGGTCACGCGGTCACGTCATTCGGAGCTTTTCCTTGCCACGCGGTCACGTCAGTCATGCGACCGCGTCATGTGCGTTCTGCTTAAGGCACGCGGTCGCGTCAGTCATGCGGCCGCGTCGCTGAATCTTCGCTTCTGGACGCGATCGCGTCGTCCATGCGATCGCGTGAACACCAGTTTCCTTAAAGCTCCGTTTTGCTTTCTCCTTCCATTTTTGTATGTTTCCTTTTCCATCCTCTAAGTCATTCTGCCTTAGAAAATCTGAAACTACTCAACATACTAATCACGGCATCGAATGGAAATAAAGGTAATTAAAATAATTAATTTTTTAAAGCTTAGGAAACATGTTTTTCACAATACGACATAATAAGGAAGGGAAAGTAAAACCATGCAATTAATGTGAATAAGTAGGTGAAGGATTATATAAATTACTCAAATTAAGCACAAAAGAACTCACGAAATATGGGTTTATCAGCAACCAAGAAGAGGAAGAAGAAAGGAGAATTAAGCAGGAGCAAGGAGCACGACAATTAGGAGGTGGTGGAGTTTCTTTCATGTTTTTCAATTAAATAAGGATGATGCATACCTGAAACATGATATGCCTCCAAATGCTTTATGTTTTGCACCTTCATATTCTAAGTAGTTTTCTTACAAGTGATCTACATTATGCTTGTTATCAATCATTTGCTTAAATTCTGTTTTGTTCCCTTCTGCATTAATAAAAGAAAAATGTTTGAAACAAAAAGTGATTGTCCAATGTTGTAGGAATTAGAATGAAATTCAGTGGTGATACTTGTTTGATTTAATGATTAGCTCAATAATAAAAGCTACATAATAAAATGTTCCTTGAAGTGTGAATTAGGTTGCTACTATAAAACCTTTTTATTAATGAGCATCCCTTGAGAATGAAGCACAATAAAAAGAAAAAGAAGAGAAAAGGCAAGAATTGGCAAAGAAACAAACAATAAGGCTAGACACCAATAGCTTGGACCTTAGGACATATGCTTGTGGTGCCTTTTGTACTAGGATATGCTTGGACAATTAAGTTCTGATGAGTATTTTAAAACTTGGCCACTTGGATTAACTAATCTGGGATTGCCAACCGAAAGTCCATTATCAAGAGCAACCTAGTTACAAGGCATTTAGTAATCCAAAGAGATGCTGGGCATCAATGTTCCTAGGAAGAAATTATAAGCCAAGTGTCTGTGGTGAAGAAGTGTTGAGCAAAAATTGAGCCAAAAGGTTGCTGCAACACGTGCCACCAAGCTTTCATTAAGAAATAAGCTTTCTAAGCAAAAGAAAGAAAGAAAAAGCTAACAGGGATCAATCAAAGAGCAAGGCATTATAACAGCAACTCTAGTGAACCATAAAAGAGACATTTCATATCAGATAGCTAAGAATAAGTGAGCTACATTTGTCTGCATAAAACCCCATGAACCAAGTTCAATTATTTGCTAAATAAGGACATGTATGCTTCTCTATTTCTTTTCATTTCTTCTCATGTTTACTGCTTGCTTGGGGACAAGAAAGATTTAAGTTTGGTGTTGTGATGACAAGTCATCTTATGCTAACTTTTCAAGCATTTTTCACTTGTTTCATTAGGTTTTATGCACTTTCTTGCACTATAAGTATGTGATTTGGAGTGGATTTTCATGGTTACGTTAAATTAATCAACCATTATTTATTTGACACAAAATCATAGGATTCATGCTAGAATTAGTTGATTTTATTATTAATGTAGAGATCTTGTGAATTTGGTGATGCTTTGATTGGTTGTTTTAATTACTTGTAGGTGAAGAAATGATGAAGAAAAGAAAGAACCAAGAAAGCGTGCCTTATTAAAGCGTGGCGATCATCCAAAGGAGCAAGGGTCAGCGCTCAACCAAGGGAGCACCACAAGAGAGCGCTTGACCAAGGGAGCGCTTGACAAGGGTCAGCGCTCAAAGAGTGAGCGTAGCGTTCAAAGAGTGAACGCTAAGGAGCCCTGATAAACCACTATTTTATGGTTTATCTTGTGCTTAATTGAGTGGATTTTATCAACTCTTTACCCACTTATTCATACTATTTGCATGGTTTTACATTTGCCTTCCTAATTATATGCTTTGATTGAAAACATGCTTCTTTGGCCTTAAGTTCCCTATGTTAATCCTCTCTTATTACCATTAGATGCCTTGATATGTGTGTTAAGTGTTTTCAGATATTATAAGGTAGGAATGGCTCAGAGGATGGAAAGGAAGAATGCAAAAATGGAAGGAATACAATAAGTTGGAGAAACTGCTAAGCTGTCCAGCCTGACCTCTTCGCACTCAAACAGCTATAACTTTAGCTACAGAAGTCCAAACGACGCGGTTCCAATTGCGTTGGAAAGCTAACGTCCGGGGCTTCGATTTGATATATAATATACTAGAGTTGCCCTGATGCTAGGCGACGCGAACTCGTGATTCACGCGGACGCATCGCATCTGCGAACTTCAACCCGCGCGACCGCGTGGGCGACGCCTCCGCGTCACTTGGCCGCGACCTGTACGGACCAGAAAGCGCTGGAAGTGACTTCTGAGCTGTTTCTGACCCAGTTTTCGGCCCAGAGAATACAGCTTAGAGGCTATAAAGTGGGGGAATGCATCCATTCGTGATCATGCTCTCATAATTCATAATTTTAGTTTTAGATGTAGTTTTTAGAGAGAGGGGTTCTCTCCTCTCTCTTAGGATTTAGGTAGGATTTTTAGAAATTAGGATTTAATTCAACTCTTCATCAGGTTCAATATTTCCTTTACTTTACATTTATCTCTTAATTTAGATATTACTTTACATTTATCTCTTATTTTAGATACTATGCTTTTATTGGTATTTGATTTATGTTGCCCAATTAGCTTATGAACTTTTCATGTTAGGATTATATATTTCTGAGATGTTTTTAGATTTATGATTTCAATTTCTTGTCCTTTTGGTCTTGGTTAAGAAATCAGTAACTCAGGAGTTATCTTAGCTTAACATAATTGATAACTGTTATCTTTGCTAATTGAACTGAACTTCAATAATCCCAACCCTTTCTTAGGAAATAAATAGGATTCGAAGGTCAACTAATTAGTCCCTTGACTTTCCTTTGCTTTAGCAAAGGTTAACTAAGTGGAATTAAGATTCAACTTTCATTATTATTGATAAGAATAACTAAGTCTGGACTTCCAATTTCTTGTACCTTGCCAAAGGTTTATTTTACAGTTATTATTATTTTATTTTACTTGTCATTCAACTAACCTTTTACCTTAATCCAAAACCCCAAAACACACTTTTTCATAACCAATAATAAGAACATACCTCCCTGCAATTCCTTGAGAAGATGACCCGAGGTTAAATTCTTCGGTTATCAATTTTAAAGGGGTTTGTTACTTGTGACAACCAAAACGTTTGTACGAAGGGATTTCTGTTGGTTTAAAATCCATATCTACAACGCGACTATTTTTATAAAATTCTTTACTAGCAAAAATCCTAACGTCAAAATGGCGCCGTTGCCAGGGAATTGCAAACGTGTGCCTTATTATTGGTTATTGTAAATATTTTTCAAATATATATATATATATATATATATATATATATATATAAATATATATATATATTTTTTTTTTCTTTTACTTGTTTATTTGTTTCTCCTTTTTCCCCCTTATTTCTGATAACTACTATGAATTCTCACCCCTCTCGCTTTGAGTTTGGTTCTAATTTTGTTGAAGGAAATAGAAACCACAGCAGGAATATGCATCAAGGTCAGACCAATCAAGGATGGATGGAGCCAAGAGGATCTAATCAACCCTTTAGGCAACAACACCCTCCAAGATATCATGGACAACGACCATTCTACAATGCATACCCAGCTGAAAGATATGGTGGACAACCTTGTAACTACCAACAAGCCCCACCCTGTGCTCAAAGACCATCCTTTCGACATAACTTCGAACCACCACACTCACAAGCTTCTTTTCACCATTCACCATCATATGATCCTTATCCACCTCAACACCAATCCAATTACTCCCAAGAACCACCACTCCCTTATACACCATGTTCACATCCATCAAAGCCAAAATCACAGGTTCGCCTCGAAGAATCAATAAACCAATTCAATACAACCCTTCATCAACTGGAGCTGGCAATAAATCAACTATCTTCCAGACGTTCAGCTACTCAACAGACCCCCATGCCTTCATGTGGAGAATCTAATGAAGAATGTATTGTGAAGAAGACACAAGAGACTCTAGTGGACAGCATAGAGCATAACTTCGTACTGGAACAAATAGAGGAAGCTGTCATTGTAGAAGAAGAAGAGTTGGTTGAAAATTTAGGAGATGCTGAACCTCCTAGGGAATACAGAGTCATGGAAAACCCCGTCAAGGATGTTATAACTGACGCTAAAGAGGATGTTGCACAACCTCCAATGCGGATATCTTATGAAGAACTGGACGGAGTAACTCAAGACGCATGTTTCTTTGATGACGATAATCACCAGTCAAGTCCTCCTAGTGATGAACTTGCAGCCACGAGTGAATTCTCTAAGACAGAAGAATCTTTCCCAAGTGAATACTGATGAGCGGATATTTTATACGCTTTTTGGGGGTATTTTCATGTAGATTTTAGCATGTTTTAATTAGTTTTTAGTAGAATATTATTAGTTTTTAGGCAAAAATCATATTTCTGGACTCTACTATGAGTTTGTGTATTTTTCTGTGATTTCAGGTATTTTCTGGCTGAAATTGAGGGAGCTGAGCAAAAATCTGAGTTAGGCTGAAAAAGGACTACTGATGCTGTTGGATTCTGACCTCCCTGCACTTGAAATGGATTTTCTGAAGCTACAGGAGTCCAATTGGCGCGCTCTCAACGGCGTTGAAAAGTAGACATCCAGGGCTTTCCAGCAATATATAATAGTCCATACTTTGTGCGAAGATAGATGACGTAAACTGGCGTTCAACGCCAGTATCATGCTGTTGTCTGGCGTCCAGCGCCAGAAACAGGTTACAAGCTGGAGTTCAACGCCAGAAACAGGTTACAACCTAGCGTTGAACGCCCAAAACAGCCCCAGGCATGTGAGAAGCTTAAGTCTCAGCCCCAGCACACACCAAGTGGGCCTCAGAAGTGGATTTCTGCACTATCTATCATAGTTTACTCATTTTCTGTAAACCTAGGTTACTAGTTTACTATTTAAACAACTTTTAGAGATTTATTTTTCACCTCATGACATTTTCATATCGGAATTTTATACACTTTGACGGCATGAGTCTCTAAACTCCATTGTTGGGGGTGAGGAGCTCTGCAGCGTCTCGATGAATTAATGCAATTTTTTCTATTTCACTCAAACGTGTGTGTGTTCCTATCTAAGATGTTTATTCGCGCTTAATTATGAAGGAGGTGATGATCCGTGACACTCATCACCTCCCTCAATCCATGAACGTGTGCCTGACAAACACCTTCGTTCTACATCAGACTGAATGAGCTTCTCTTAGATTCCTTAATCAGAATCTCCGTGGTATAAGCTAGAATTGATGGCGGCCACTCTTGAGAATCCGGAAGGTCTAAACCTTGTCTGTGGTATTCCGAGTAGGATTCAAGGATTGAATGGCTGTGACGAGCTTCAAACTCGCGATTGCTGGGCGTGATGACAAACGCAAAAGGATCAATGGATCCTATTCCAACATGATCGAGAACCAACAGCTGATTAGCCGTGCTGTGACAGAGCATCTGGACCGTTTTCACTGAGAGGATGGGAGGTAGCCACTGACAATGGTGACACCCTACATACAGCTTGCCGTAGACGGGCTTTACAAACAATTGAGTTGAATATTACATTGCAGAAATTCAGAGGACAAAGCACCTCCAAAACTCCAACATATTCCCCATTACTGCACAACAAGTAACGATTTTATTCTCTTTTATTTTTCCAATCTAATAATTCCCATTGATAATTTTGATTGATATCCTGACTAAGAATAATAAAATAAACATAGCTTGCTTCAGACCAATAATCTCCGTGGGATCGACCCTTACTCACGTAAGGTATTACTTGGACGACCCAGTGCACTTGCTGGTTAGTTGTACGGATCGCAAATTCGTGCACCAAATTTTTGGCGCCGTTGTCGGGGATTATTCGAGTTTGAACAACTAAAAGTTTATTTTGTTGCTTAGATTAGGAAGAATTTATCTTTTTTTTACTAGAATTGCATCTTTTATTATCCCTTTTTAAAAATTTTTTTCAAAAATATTATTTTTCTTTATCAATTTTTAATTTTTAATTTTTTTTCGTGAGTTTAGTGTCTTGTTCAAAGTTTAGTGTTAATTGCATATTTTATATTTTTCTTTAAATTTTCAAACTTGTGTTCTTTGTTCTTCATTGATCTTCAAGTTGTTCTTGTTTATTTTTCTTGTTTGATCTTGAGTTTTTCTTGTTTTGTGTCTTTTCTTGTTTTTCTTGTGCTTTTTCAAAACATTAACTTTCAAAACTTATACTTTTATCCATAAAAATAATACATCTTTAAAATACATTACATTTTTAGCTCAGTTGGTTATAGCGTTGGCTTATGTTCTTGGCAATTGGGCACCTTCTTTTTAAAATCCTTTTTTAAAAATAATTTTTCTTGATTTAATCTTGTGCCAAACTCTAAGTTTGGTGTTCTCTTGTTAATTTTAATATAATTTTCGAAAATTTTATTAAAGTTTTCTAAAAATTTTAAGTTTGGTGTTCTTTCTTTTGTTCTTGGTGTTCTTGTGAATCTTCAAGGTGTTCTTGAGTCTTTCTTGCATTTTGATCTTAAAATTTTTAAGTTTGGTGTTCCTTGGTGTTTTTCCTCCAAAATTTTCGAAAATAAGGAGCATTAGATCTAAAAATTTTAAGTCTTGTGTCTTTTGTGTGTTTTTTTTCTCTTTCATCATAAAATTCAAAATTCAAAAAAAAAAATATCTTTTCTAACTAATTTTAAACTATATTTTCGAAATTTTTATATAAAAATTCAGATTTCAATTTCAAAATTTTTCAATTCTTAATTTTTTTAATATATATTTTATTATCTTTTTCAAAAATTTTGTCCTAACCACTTTCTCCTTTTCCTCAAATTTTTCGAAAATCTTCAAAAAAATATTTTCATTTTTTTTATTTATTTTATTTCGTTTTTTTATTTGTTTTATTTTTACTTTATTTTATAAAATAAATCTTTATAAAATAAATAATATCAACATCCATACCATCTCCTTTATTCCATCATGGAACTAAGTGGAAATGAACAGTCCAGGAGGACTCTGGGGTCATATGCTAACCCCACTACTGCTTCATATGGGAGTAGTATCTGTATACCCTCCATTGGAGTTAGTAGCTTTGAGTTGAATCCTCAGCTCATTATCATGGTGCAGCAAAGCTGCCAGTATTCTGGTCTTCCACACGAAGAACCTACAGAGTTTCTGGCACAATTTTTGCAAATTGCCGACACAGTACATGATAAGAAAGTAGATCAGGATGTCTACAGATTATTACTATTTCCATTTGCTGTAAAAGATCAAGCTAAGAGGTGGTTAAATAACCAACCTAAAAACAGCATAAAGACATGGAAACAGCTGTCAGAAAAATTCCTGAATCACTACTTTCCTCCAAAACGGATGACACAGCTAAGGCTAAGCATCCAAGGCTTCAAACAAGGAGATAATGAATCCCTTTATGATGCCTGGGAGAGATACAGAGAGATGCTAAGAAAATGCCCCTCTGAGATGTTTTCAGAGTGGGTGCAATTAGACATCTTCTACTATGGGCTTACAGAAAAAGCTCAGATTTCTCTAGATCACTCAGCTGGTGGATCTATACATATGAGAAAAACAATTGAAGAAGCTCAAGAGCTTATTGATACAGTTGCCAGAAATCAGCATCTGTACTTAAGCAGTGAATCTTCCATGAAAGAAGAAGCTAAAACAGTAACTGCTGAACTCAGTCCCGTGGATAAGGCTAATGAATTCAATCAGCAATTAGACTTTCTAACCCAGCAGCTAGCCGAATTCAAGGAAATACTACAGGAAACAAGAATGGCTAACAGGAATATGGAAGTACAGTTAAAGCAAACAGAAAAGCAACTGTCAAAACAAATAGCAGAAGAATGCCAAGCAGTTCAATTAAGAAGTGGGAAAACATTAAATACCTCACTTCAAAGCAGCAGGAAGCCAAGAAATGAACAAATGGTTACTCAAAATCCCTCTGAGGACAATCAGAGCCCAGAGAGGAATAATGCTGGCGTTGAACGCCCAAAGGGAGCACAGTTCTAGCGTTCAGACGCCAGTAACAGATAAGAAGTTGGCGTCTAACGCCACTCCAGCTTCCACCCCTGGCATTCAAATGCCAGTGGGGGATCAGTCACATACAAGTGCTGATAACAACCCTTCTAAAAAGGCATCCCAACCCACTTCTGTAAGTAATAAACCTGCAGCAACTAAGGTTGAGGAATACAAAGCCAAAATGCCTTATCCTCAAAAACTCCGCCAAGCGGAACAGGATAAGCAATTTGCCCGCTTTGCAGACTATCTCAGGACTCTTGAAATAAAGATTCCGTTTGCAAAAGCACTTGAGCAAATACCCTCTTATGCTAAGTTCATGAAAGAGATCTTAAGTCATAAGAAGGATTGGAGGGAAACTAAAAAAGTTTACCTCACTGAAGAATGCAGTGCAGTCATTCTGAAAAGCTTACCTGAGAAGCTTAAAGATCCCGGGAGCTTTATGATACCATGCACATTAGAGGGTAATTGTACCAAGCAGGCTCTATGTGATCTTGGGGCAAGTATCAACTTAATACCTGCATCTATTATCACAAAGCTTGGTTTGACTGAAGAAGTCAAACTAACCCGGATATGTCTTCAACTTGCTGATGGCTCCATTAAATACCCATCAGGCGTGATTGAAGACATGATTGTTAAGGTTGGGCCATTTGCCTTTCCTACTGACTTTGTGGTGCTGGAAATGGAGGAGCACAAGAGTGCAACTCTCATTCTAGGAAGACCTTTCCTAGCAACTGGCCGAACCCTCATTGACGTCCAAAAAGGGGAAGTAACCCTGAGAGTCAATGAGGATGAGTTCAAGTTGAATGTTGCCAAAGCCATGCAACATCCAGACACCCCAGATGACTGCATGAGTGTTGATATCATTGACTCTCTGGTTAGAGAGGTCAATATGGCTGAGAGTCTCGAATCAGAGCTAGAGGACATCTTTAAAGATGTTCAGCCTGATTTGGAGGAATCAGAGAGAATAATAGAACCTCTAAAAATCCCTCAGGAAGAGGAGAAACCTCCCAAACCCGAGCTCAAACCATTACCACCATCCCTGAAATATGCATTTTTGGGAGAAGGTGATACCTTTCCTGTAATCATAAGCTCTACCTTAGAGCCACAGGAAGAGGAAGCACTAATTCAAGTGCTAAGGACACACAAGACAGATCTTGGGTGGTCCATCAGTGATCTTAAGGGCATTAGCCCAGCCAGATGCATGCACAAGATCCTATTGGAGGGTGACGCCAAGCCAGTGGTCCAACCACAAAGGCGGCTGAATCCAGCCATGAAGGAAGTTGTGCAGAAGGAGGTCACTAAATTACTAGAGGCTGGGATTATTTATCCTATTTCTGACAGCCCCTGGGTAAGCCCTGTCCAAGTCGTCCCTAAGAAGGGAGGCATGACAGTGGTTCATAATGAAAAAAATGAACTGGTTCCTACAAGAACAGTTACAGGGTGGCGTATGTGTATTGATTATAGAAGGCTCAATACAGCCACCAGAAAGGATCATTTTCCTTTACCATTCATAGACCAGATGCTAGAAAGACTAGCAGGTCATGAATACTACTGCTTCCTGGATGGATATTCAGGTTATAATCAAATTGCAGTAGATCCCCAGGATCAAGAGAAAATGGCATTCACATGCCCATCTGGAGTATTTGCATACAGAAGGATGCCATTTGGCTTGTGCAATGCACCTGCAACCTTTCAAAGGTGTATGCTCTCTATCTTCTCTGATATGGTAGAGAAGTTTCTGGAAGTCTTCATGGATGACTTTTCAGTATTTGGAGACTCATTCAGCTCCTGCCTTAACCATTTAGCACTTGTTCTGAAAAGATGCCAAGAGACCAACCTAGTTTTAAACTGGAAAAAATGTCACTTTATGGTGATTGAAGGGATTGTCCTTGGGCATAAAATTTCAAACAAGGGAATAGAGGTGGATCAAGCTAAAGTTGAAGTAATTGAAAAATTACCACCACCTGCCAATGTTAAGGCAATCAGAAGCTTTCTGGGGCATGCAGGATTCTATAGGAGGTTTATAAAGGATTTTTCAAAAATTGTAAAACCTCTGAGCAATCTGCTAGCTGCTGACACGCCATTTGTGTTTGACACCAAGTGTCTGCAGGCGTTTGAGACCCTGAAAGCTAAGCTGGTCACAGCACCAGTTATTTCTGCACCAGACTGGACATTACCCTTTGAACTAATGTGTGATGCCAGTGACCATACCATTGGTGCAGTATTGGGACAGAGGCATAACAAACTTCTGCATGTCATTTATTATGCTAGCAGTGTTTTAAATGATGCCCAGAAAAATTACACAACCACAGAAAAAGAATTACTTGCAATGGTTTATGCCATTGACAAGTTTAGATCCTACTTAGTAGGATCAAAAGTGATTGTGTACACTGACCATGCTGCTCTTAAATATCTACTCACAAAGCAGGATTCAAATCCCAGGCTCAAAAGATGGGTGTTGCTTCTGCAAGAGTTTGATATAGAAATAAGAGACAGAAAAGAAACAGAGAATCAAGTAGCTGATCACCTGTCCCGGATAAAACTAGTAGCAGGAGCATCCCTCCCTCCTACTGAGATCTCTGAAACCTTTCCGGATGAGCAATTATTTGCTGTTCATGAAGCTCTGTGGTTTACAGACATTGCAAACTATAAGACACAAGGTTCTCCTTTTGTAACCATGGAGAGGAAGCATGAAAAGCTTCTCTCACTGCAGAGTCAACCAAAGCCCCCACAGTCCAACTCTAAGTTTGGTATTGGGAGGCCACAACCAAACTCTAAGTTTGGTGTTGAACCCCCACATTCAAACTCTAAGTTTGATGTTGGGAGGTCCCAACCTTGCTCTGATTATCTGTGAGACTCCATGAGAGCTCACTGTCCAGCTAAGGACAATAAAGAAGCGCTTGCTGGGAGGCAACCCAGCCATTCACAAAATTTAATTTTATTTGTTTTTGCTAATTAATTTTTACAGGTATATGTCAAAGTATCTTCAAAAGGTAAAATAGCAATTGATTGGATTCACAGAGTTACAAGGGAATTCGGAAGCTCACTGGCGTGAAAAAGCCAGTAAGAAACATTTTGGGCATTGAACGCCCAAAAGAAGCACCCACTGGGCGTTCAACGCCAGTAAGGGTAGCCATCTGGGCGTTAAACGCCAGAAAGGAGCATCTTCTGGGCGTTGAACGCCAGAAAGAAGCACCTTCTGGGCATTTAACGCCAGATTGACAGCGTCCTGGGCGTTCAGAAAAACGCCCAGTGACAAAGGACTTCCTGGCGTTCAACGCCAGAAAGAAGCAACAGCTGGGCGTTGAACGCCCAGGAGAAGCAGCAATTGGGCGTTAAACGCCCAAAACAAGCAGCATTTGGACGTTTAATGCCAGAATGGTGGGGAGGAGGTAAAATTCGTTTTTCTTCACAAATTTTCTAATTTTTATGTTTCAATTCATAATTTCTTGCATAAACATGTTTTAAAATATCATCCTTCAATTCCAAAAATTTTAATCCTAATTTCTAAAAACACTAATTTCTAAAATCCCTTTTTCAAAAATGTCAAATGTATCTTAATTCATAAACACAAATCTTTTTCCAATCCAAATCTTTTTCAAATCTTTTTCAACTCATCATATCTTTTAGATTTCGAAATTGCCTCTCCCTCTATTCCTCTCCTTTCCTTTCTTTTGCTTGAGGACAAGCAAACCTCTAAGTTTGGTGTGATTTGCCATGATCACTGAGCTAAAACTCATCAAGATCATGGCACCTAAGGGAACAGGAAGAGCAAGGATGTGAACTGAAGGAACTAAAGCGTCAGAAGCTATTCCTTGAAGGACCAAGCACCCCACAGACTAGAGGAACATCCACTTCCCAAAATACAGGTTGTTAAGTTCTAATTTTAAGCTTTAACTCTGTGATAGTATTTTTATAGAAATTTACCCTAGAAGTTATATAGGAGTAGTAGTAATTAGTATCTCTATTTTGATTTTATCTCCAATTAAGCTATAATTTATTTTTCTCATCATCATCAAACATGAATAAAGTAGTAGATTTTTAGAATAAAGAGGCAATATTTTTTCGAGTTCTTAATAAGGAAAATTCTAATTATTTATATGTGGTGGCAATACTTTTTGTCTTCTAAATGAATGCCTGAACAGTGCATATTTTTTATATTGAATTTTATAAATGTTAAAATTGTTGGCTCCTGAAAGAATGATGAACAAGAGAAATGTTATTGATGATCTGAAAAATCATGAAATTGATTCTTGAAGCAAGAAAAAGCAGTGAAAAACAAGCTTGCGAAAAAAAAGTGGCAAAAAAAATAAAAATAAAAATAAAAATAAAAAATTAAAAAAATAAAAAAAGAAAGAAAAAGAAAAAGCAAGCAGAAAAAGCCAATAGCCCTTAAAATCAAAAGGCAAGGGTAAAAAGGATCCAAGGCTTTGAGCATCAATGGATAGGAGGGCCCAAGGAAATAAAATCCAGGCCTAAGCGGCTAAATCAAGTTGTCCCTAACCATGTGCTTGTGTCATGAAGGCCCAAGTGAAAAGCTTGAGACTGAGTGGTTAAAGTCGTGATCCAAAGCAAAAAGAGTGTGCTTAAGAGCTCTGGACACCTCTAACTAGGGACTCTAGCAAAGCTGAGTCACAATCTGAAAAGGGTTCACCCAGTCATGTGTCTGTGGCATTTGTGTATCCGGTGGTAATACTGGAAAACAAAGTGCTTAGGGCCACGGTCAAGACTCATAAAAGTAGCTGTGTTCAAGAATCAACATACTTAACTAGGAAAATCAATAATACTATTTGAATTCTAAGTTCCTATGGATGCCAATCATTCTGAATTTCAAAGGATAAAGTGAGATGCCAAAACTGTTTGGAAGCAAAAAGCTACTAGCCCCGCTCATCTAATTAGAATCTGAGCTTCACTTAAAACTCTGAGATATTATTGCTTCTTGATTTTTTTTATCCTCTTTTATTCATCTAGTTGCTTGGGGACAAGCAACAATTTAAGTTTGGTGTTGTGATGAGCGGATATTTTATACGCTTTTTGGGGGTATTTTCATGTAGATTTTAGCATGTTTTAATTAGTTTTTAGTAGAATATTATTAGTTTTTAGGCAAAAATCATATTTCTGGACTTTACTATGAGTTTGTGTATTTTTCTGTGATTTCAGGTATTTTCTGGCTGAAATTGAGGAAGCTGAGCAAAAATCTGAGTTAGGCTGAAAAAGGACTGCTGATGCTGTTGGATTCTGACCTCCCTGCACTCGAAATGGATTTTCTGGAGCTACAAGAGTTCAATTGGAGCGCTCTCAACGGCGTTGGAAACTAGAAATCCAGAGCTTTCCAGCAATATATAATAGTCCATACTTTGTGCGAAGATAGACGACGTAAACTGGCATTCAATGCCAGTATCATGCTGCTGTCTGGCGTCCAGCGCCAGAAACAGGTTACAAGCTGGAGTTCAACGCCAGAAACAGGTTACAACCTGGCGTTGAACGCCCAAAACAGCCCCAGGCACATGAGAAGCTTAAGTCTCAGCCCCAGCACACACCAAGTGGGCCCCAGAAGTGGATTTTTGCACTATCTATCATAGTTTACTCATTTTCTGTAAACCTAGGTTACTAGTTTACTATTTAAACAACTTTTAGAGATTTATTTTGCACCTCATGACATTTTCATATCTGAATTTTATACACTTTGACGGCATGTGTCTCTAAACTCCATTGTTGGGGTGAGGAGCTCTGCAGCGTCTCGATGAATTAATGCAATTGTTTCTATTTCACTCAAACGTGTGTGTGTTCCTATCTAAGATGTTTATTCGCGCTTAATTATGAAGGAGGTGATGATCCGTGACACTCATCACCTCCCTCAATCCATGAACATGTGCCTGACAAACACCTCCGTTCTACATCAGACTGAATGAGCTTCTCTTAGATTCCTTAATCAGAATCTCCGTGGTATAAGCTAGAATTGATGGCGGCCACTCTTGAGAATCCGGAAGGTCTAAACCTTGTCTCTGGTATTCCGAGTAGGATTCAAGGATTGAATGGCTGTGACGAGCTTCAAACTCGCGATTGCTGGGCGTGATGACAAACGCAAAAGGATCAATGGATCCTATTCCAACATGATCAAGAACCAACAGCTGATTAGCCGTGTTGTGACAGAGCATCTGGACCGTTTTCACTGAGAGTATGGGAGGTAGCCACTGACAATGGTGACACCCTACATACAGCTTGCCGTAGACGGGCTTTACAAACAATTGAGTTGAATATTACATTGCAGAAATTCAGAGGACAAAGCATCTCTAAAACTCCAACATATTCCCCATTACTGCACAACAAGTAACGATTTTATTCTCTTTTATTTTTCCAATCTAATAATTCTCATTGATAATTTTGATTGATATCCTGACTAAGAATAATAAAATAAACATAGCTTGCTTCAGACCAATAATCTCCGTGGGATCGACCCTTACTCACGTAAGGTATTACTTGGACGACCCAGTGCACTTGCTGGTTAGTTGTACGGATTGCAAATTTGTGCACCAAATACGAAGATGATGCAGAGGTCGACTTTTCTCAACCTCCAATTTATGACTCAAGTGATGAAGAAGATATGGAAGACTTTGACCAGAACATGGCTGGAATGGAAAAGGTTTGCAAGAAAGTGGAGGAATCCACTGAAGACCACAAGGGAGTAGATCTTGCAGAACCACTGGAAACACTGATCCCAAGGCCATTACCACCCAATACAAACTTCAAGTGGGTAAAATCCTTGACTCTTATCTTTATTTTTCCACTTGAATATGGTTTGCTTGAAACAGATGGCCAGCTTAGAGCTCTTTGCGGCTTTAAGAGAAAAAGGAAAATGGCTCGTACTCAGAGCTGGTGCACAAGGTTCAATAAGGTTCCACGCTTCAACTCGAAGTGCACAGATTGGTATCATGTTCAATCGAATGGATCTCGGAAAATGTTTGGTCATCTTGGTGAGAATCTAATTTCCAAACCGCCCGGATGGAAAAGTATAGATCAAAACAAAGGCGGATTTGGAACCAAAGTTTGGGATCCTGGAAAATATTCTGATATTCATCACCCCGGGAGTCTGAAAATCTGTTTGAAGCTGCTCAGAAGCTTCACATGCCTAGTTTGGGACCCCGGAGGCTATTGGCATTCCAAGCATTGGTGGAGATTTTTGGATGAATTTAAACGTAAGCCGCCATAACAGGAAGCTCATCAAATGTCCAACTTAAGGACTTTAACTAAAAGTGCTAGGTGGGAGACAACCCACCATGGTATGATCGTTCCTTTTTCATTTTTATTTAGTTTTATTTGTTTTCGAGTGTTATTTTATTTTATTGTATTGAACCTGGAATTTTGCATAACATTCATATTAGCATTGCATTCTGCATACTGCATTATTAAAAAAAAATGCCACGAGACGCGACCGCATCAGCGACGTGTCCGCGTCGCAAGGAGAGGGGAGAAAATAAAAATGAACAGAGAGTCACGCTAGAGCGTGGCTGGAGGCGTGCCAGTGGCACAAATCGTCCCACGCGACCGCGTCGCTGACGCGTCCACGTCACATAAGAATAATGGCCTCCCACGCGACCGCGTGCCCTGATTTTCGACGTACAAAGGGTGCACAACGAATTATTGTGCGAGAGTGGTGCTGGATTGGTGCTGGACGCACAACCTCTATCACGCGACCGCGTCGCCGACGCGTCCACGTCATTCCCTTCTCAAGCCCACTCACGCGATCGCATGCCCCACGCGATCGCGTCACCCCAAATTTGGCAAAAATAAAATTTTGAACAGAGAGTTGTGCGAGCGCGAGGCTGCCCTCGCGCCAGTAGCATAACCAGAGTCACGCGCCCGCGTGACCGACGCGACCGCATCGATTAATTTAAGCACCAGTCGCACGACCGCTTCCCCTACGCGTCCGCGTCGCTTGCGCCGCACAACTTTTTCAACGCAGCCAAATATCTTATCTCCTCTTCCCTATACCTAACTCTTTTCTTCCTTTCTTATTTCTTTTCTTCTTTCTTCTTCCTTTTCTTACTTTCTTCTTCTCATCTATTTCACCTCCATTCTATTTTATTTAATTTATTTGCATACTTTCTTCCATTGCATTTTAATTTTGTGCATCTTTTTATTTTCTTTTCTAAATTTATTAATTTTTTCATTGGTGTTACTTGTTCATATTCAACTGTTGTGTCTTTTCTGGTATTATTTTGGTACTCAGTGACTTGTTTTACACTGTTGGGTAATATTGTTTAAGTCAATGCTATTCTTTTATGATATTTGTATTAATTTTGCATTGACATGAATTTATATTATCTTGCATTCTCTTTCCCATTGTTGCAAATTTTTGCACTCTTGCTTTGCCATGTACTTCTACTATTTTTTCACTTGCATGTTGTAGCTACCATGTAATTGAGACCCTTATTATCTGGCATTAACACCCATATTTTATTTATTTTCTATCTTTATTTTTGGGTTACTTTTCTTCTTTTCCCTCTTCTTTCAGGATGGCTACCACGAAGGGAGAGGAAAAAGAAGAAAAGCTTCTTAATGGGAAGACAAACAAGTCCACCTGCACAATCTTTGGAGAAAGGCATCAGTTAGAGCAGCCATCCACTTGTACATTTTAGCATGCACCGAGGACGGTGCAATCTTTAAGTGTGGGGAGGTCGATAACGATCTCCATGGGTTGGTACTTTCTTGTCTCAACACCAATGTTTAAATTTTCTTTGTAGCTAGTTGTTGCATTTGCATATTTATTTGATTTTGTGCATATTTTACCACTTGGTTGAAGAAATATTTTCTTTTTCAAGAAATTTTTATAGTATTTCACTAATTTAAATTGAAAAGTTGTGTTAAACTTGTTTTGAAGTTGTATTTGGAATATGGTTTTTGAGCCAAAGAACACACAACCTGTGAGATTTTGAGCGTATTTATATGGTTACATTATTTAACCATAAATTTTTATTCTTGTGTGTTTTCTTCTCTATAATTGTAATCTTTGCTTTGTTCCATTCTATATGTCCAATATTTAATATATTTACATGCTTGCATATGATTGAGGCCATTGTTTGATTCTAGCTCACTTATCCCAAAATCAACCTACCTTTTACATCACCCTTGTTAGCCCCCTTGAGCCTTTAATTCCCTCTTATTCTATAAACCACAACACTAGCCTTAAGCAGAAAAACAAATTTAAAATCCCAAGTTGAATCTTTGGTTAGCTTAAGATAGAAATTGTGTAATTGTTTAAGTGTGGGAAACCTATTGGAAACATGGATGATAAAAACAAAGGGTAGAAAGCTGAAAGGAATGAAATAATTCAAAATAAGGGAAGCATGCTCATGTGAAATCAAAATAATTGAATTACCATGTGCATTAAAAAAAAAATAATTCAGTATTTGAATAAAGGGGATACAAAAGAATTCCCCAAATGCAAAATAAAGCAATGCACATGGGACAAAATTAAAACTAATACATGAGCATGTAACATCAAAAGTGGGAAAAATATGGGAGAATAGGTAAAGAAGCTTTGCTTTACAAAGTATGTATGTTAGGTGAAATCTTAGACTAATCAAGGATTCACTTAATTAGCTCACTTAGCCTTATATATACCCTTACCTTTACCTCAGCCCCATTACAACCCTGAAAAGACCTCATGATGTTTGCATTGATATGCTAAATATTTGTTGATTGATTAAATGAGGAACAAAAGTTTAGAAAGCATGATTAGAGAAGAATAGAGTGATTGACCCTAGACACTTGAGAGATTAGAGTGATATACACTACTAGTGAGGGTTCAATGCTTGATTCTATGTTCCCTGTTTTCATTAGCTATCTTCTTATAAGTTTACTTGCTTTTTATTCTGTGATTTGAATTAGTTGAATTTAATTCATATTTGTCTAGAAGAACTTATTTATTTTTAACCAAGTAGGTAGAAACACTTTTTGCATGTAGTTGCATGCATATAGATAGGTTGCATTTTATACATCCTACCATTCCTCTTTATCTTTATAGTTTCTCTTGAGCTTAGCATGAGGACATGCTATTGTTTAAGTGTGGGGAGGTTGATAAACCACTATTTTATGGTTTATCTTGTGCTTAATTGAGTGGATTTTATCAACTCTTTACCCACTTATTCATACTATTTGCATGGTTTTACATTTGCCTTCCTAATTATGTGCTTTGATTGAAAACATGCTTCTTTGGCCTTAAGTTCCCTATGTTAATCCTCTCTTATTACCATTAGATGCCTTGATATGTGTGTTAAGTGTTTTCAGATATTATAAGGCAGGAATGGCTCAGAGGATGGAAAGGAAGAATGCAAAAATGGAAGGAATACAATAAGTTGGAGAAACTGCTAAGCTGTCCAGCCTGACCTCTTCGCACTCAAATGGCTATAACTTTAGCTACAGAGTTCCAAACGACGCGGTTCCAATTGCGTTGGAAAGCTAACGTCCGGGGCTTCGATTTGATATATAATATGCCATAGTTGCCCTGATGCTAGGCAACGCGAACGCGTGATTCACGCGGACGCGTCGCATCTGCGAACTTCAACCCGCGCGACCGCGTGGGCGACGCCTCCGCGTCACTTGGCCGCGACCTGTACGGACCAAAAAGTGCTGGAAGTGACTTCTGGGCTGTTTCTGACCCAGTTTTCGGCCCACAGAATACAGATTAGAGGCTATAAAGTGGGGAAATGCATCCATTCATGATCATGCTCTCATAATTCATAATTTTAGTTTTAGATGTAGTTTTTAGAGAGAGAGGTTCTCTCCTTTCTCTTAGGATTTAGGTAGGATTTTTAGAAATTAGGATTTAATTCGGCTCTTCATCAGGTTCCATATTTCCTTTACTTTACATTTATCTCTTATTTTAGATATTACTTTACATTTATCTCTTATTTTAGATACTATGCTTTTATTGGTATTTGATTTATGTTGCCCAATTGGCTTATGAACTTTTCATGTTAGGATTATATATTTCTGAGATGTTTTTAGATTTATGATTTCAATTTCTTATCCTTTTGGTCTTGGTTAAGAAATCAGTAACTCAGGAGTTATCTTAGCTTAACATAATTGATAACTGTTATCTTTGCTAATTGAACTGAACTTCAATAATCCCAACCCTTTCTTAGGAAATAAATAGGATTTGAAGGTCAACTAATTAGTCCCTTGACTTTCCTTTGCTTTAGCAAAGGTTAACTAAGTGGAATTAAGATTCAACTTTCATTATTATTGATAAGAATAACTAAGTCTGGACTTCCAATTTCTTGTACCTTGCCAAAAGTTTATTTTACAGTTATTATTATTTTATTTTACTTGTCATTCAACTAACCTTTTACCTTAATCCAAAACCCCAAAACACACTTTTTCATAACCAATAATAAGAACATACCTCCCTGCAATTCCTTGAGAAGACGACCCGAGGTTAAATACTTCGGTTATCAATTTTAAAGGGGTTTGTTACTTGTGACAACCAAAACGTTTGTACAAAGGAATTTCTGTTGGTTTAGAATCTATATCTACAACGCGACTATTTTTATAAAATTTTTTACTAGAAAAAATCCTAACGTTAAGTGCTACGTTCGTGTGAACGTTTTCGCGCTAGTATAGAGAGGCCCAGCAAGGGGAGCAAGGGCGCTACGCTGACAATCAAAACGGAGCGCTCAACTACAAGGCACCACTGCTCAATTGAAGTGAGCGCTACGTTAACTCCTTCTACCTTTTTCGTGCATGGCTCAAAAGAAAAGCAAGGCGCAGCACTCAAAGTGGAGTAGCCAGGGTTCGAAGAGGGATCAAAGCGCCCCAAGGCAAGCATGAGAGCGCTACATTACACCAAGTGAAGCAGCCAAGGTTCGAAGGGGGAACCTCACACCAAGTGTAGCGCTACGTTGCATCTTCCAACTGAGCACCGAGGAATTGCAAGCACGCAAGGAAAGCATGACAAGGCATGTAGCGCTACATTGATAATCCTCACTGAGCGCTCCACTGGAGCTAGGACCCATGGACCATTTTCAATCAAATGCCATCTTGGATCCACTTCTTCACCAACTTGAAAAGCCCACTCCAAATTCTGAAAACCAAAAATAGAAAGTGTATAAATAGGAGTTAATTTGATTTGTAAAAGGACCTTTAGTTCATTTTTTAGTTTTCACTTTTAAATTTTCATTTTTCTTTAAATTTGGGATTTGAGAATTAGATCTAGCTTTCTGTTTTCATTTTCTTTTCCTCTACAACTTCTGCTATCTGTTCTTGGAATTTGAATTGAGATTGAAGAGCTCCATTGATTCTAAATTTGAGAATCATCTTTCACCTTTCATCTCAATTGTTCTTAGAATTGGATCTAAGTTTCATTTACTGTTTTCCCTCTTATTTCTTCTGCAATTACTTCTCTGCTTGATCAAGAGAGCAATTGAGATCTAGATTTGCTTTCTAATCTCAGTTCTTTTCTTTGATCTGCAATTTATCTTTAAGAATTTCATAATTGAGTTAAGTCTTCTTGCTGTTTGTTTCTTCAAACAAATTTTCCTTTCTGTTTTGCTACTGAATTGAGTCCATTCATCTAATAGCTTTCTGATTTGCTTCGACTTACATCTTCTAGTTAATTCTGAATCCTAGCACCCAAACCCATTTTACTCTTCAAGCAATTTACATTTCTCAGCAATTTAGATTCAGTAATTTACATTTCTTGCACTTTAAGTTTCTGCAATTTACTTTTCTTGCAATTTAAGTTTCAGCTCTTTTACTTTCTTGTTCTTTAAGTTACTTGCAATTTACCTCTTTTGCACTTGTTTTTCTGCTACATTTACCTTCTGCGCCCTTATTTACTTGCAACTTAGCTTCTGTCAATCAAAATTAACTCAAGTCATCAACTATTTGCTTAACTAAATTCATCACCTAGCAAAAATTGCTCAATCCATCAATCTCTGTGGGATCGACCTCACTCTTGTGAGTTATTACTACTTGATGCGACTCGGTACACTTGCCGGTGAGTTTGTGTGGAATCGTTTTTCCCTCATCAGTCGTCCAAGTAATACCTAAGTGAGTCAGGGTCGATCCCACGAGGATTGTGATTTGAATCAAACAGTGGTTATCTTGTAAATCTTAGTCAGGCGGATAGAAAAGTTGTTTGTTTGTTTAAAGTACATTAAAGTAAAATAAAGATAACAATTCTCAATTTAAGGTGAATGCAATGATAAGAAGATGGTTAAGGCCTCAGAGATGCTTTATTCTTCTGGATTAATCCGGTCTTACTGTCTACTCTAACTGTGAATAATTTCTTCTATAGCAGGCTATATGTGATCAACGCCTTTATTGAGAGGTCACCGATTCTCCTCCAGTGTTGAACCTCAGGGTTACTGCGGATCCAGTCTGATTGAGGGTGGAGCTCCTGCAGTTCATTCCACTTGATGATCCTATTCAAAATGGCACAAACAAGGTCAAATCTTCCGGATTAGAGAATGTTGTGTCTTTGGTTTTAGCCTCTGCCACAAAGACTCTAATCTCTCCGTGCCTCGGCTGAACTTGTGTCTCGAGAAGTCCCCAATGAAGTCATGGATTAGCCGTCTAAGAGATGTATGATCAAGCTAGTGGTTCATTGTTATCCGATGAAAGACTCACTCCGAACCCATGTAGAAAGAGATAACCTTGTGCCGGTTCAACGTATTCATAAGGATAAAGAACGAAGATACATCTTAGAATAGAATCAAAACACGAATTGAGTTTAGTGACTCATACTAATAAAAAACAATGTAAACGTGTAAAGTTTCACAAGTCTTGAAAATTATGTAGAATATCCTTTAAATACTAAACTAATGATTAAGGATTACATAAGAAGTGTAAAACAGTCTCTTTAGTGTGAAAATCCACTTCCGGGGCCCACATGGTGAGTGTTTAGGCTGAGCCTTAAGTGTCTCCACGAGATAGAATGGCTCTAGGGCATTGAATGCCTGCTTGGAGGTCCTCTTTGGGCGTTTGGATGCTGGCCACTCTTCTTTGGGCTTTGGACGCCTGGACTAGGGTAGATGGCTGGCGTTAAATGCCAGTTTTGGGCCTTCAATTATGAGGCAAAGTATAGACTATTATATATTTCTGGAAAACCCTGGATGTTAGCTTTTCATAGCTGTTGAAAACGCTCCATTTGGACTTCTATAACTCTAGAAAAGCTCTTTCAAGTGCAAGGAGGTCAGATCCTGACAGCATCTGCAACACTTTCTCTGCTTCTGCATCAGACTTTTGCTCCAGCTCCTCAATTTCAGCCAAAAAATATCATAAATCGCATAAAACCATACAAACTCAAAGTAGAATCCAAAAATGGGAATTTTACACAAAAACCTATGAAAACCTAATAAAACTTAAATAAAACATGCTGAAAACAATATGAAAATGATGTCAAAAAGCGTATAAAATATCCGCTCATCAAGGGCCGATTCTCTCTATTCTCTACTAATCTTGCTTTCTAAGGCTTGATCTTCTTCTACCAAGAGGTCTTTTCAAGAGTTGTAATGGCAAGAATGGCTTGAAAGAAATGGAAAAAAAGCATGCAAAGTGGAGAATTCATGAAGAAATGAGGGTTTGCTGCATTCATGGCGACACGTACGCGTGAGAGGGAAGTATACTAGGCGACGCGTATGCGTGACCCACGCGTACGCATGACAAGAATTACGGGAGCTACGTCAAGAGGTTTGAAGGAGGCATTTGGATGGAAGGACTAATCCGTCCAACTTTTAAGGACGTCAGGGACTTAAAAGTATTTTTCAATGGTCAGGGACAAAAATGTCCGCGGGAAAAAAAGTCAGGAACCTATTTGTCCTTTACTCTTTTTTTATTTAGTTTTCTTGGATTTGAATCAAATATCTTATGTATTTCGTGACATTTTTATAACTAATCATATGTTTGTAGTTGTTTTAGAATGATTAAGCTTTCTGCATATAGTTAAGCAAATCAAAATAAAATTTAGAAAAAAACACAAGTGCACTTCGAGGGAAGTAAACACAAGGCTGGCGCCAGGCTTTAAGACGCCAACCCCAGCGCCGAAACTCCCAGTTGGGTGCCCAACCTCCAAGCCCAGCTCTAGGCACTATCCAACGCCCCTGCTCCAAGCCTAGTGCCCAAATTGGGCGCCCAACTCCACCATCACCAAGCCTAGTACTTTCGTGCCGGAGAAGAGCAGAAGTGGGCAGGCGCCCAACTCTAAGGAGTGGCGCCCAGCGCCACCAATTCTTATGTTTTGAGTGCCTAGCTCCCAAATCCAGAGCCCAGCTCTGAGTGATATTTCAACTCCCAATGGATTAGAATTCTTCAAAGCCCAGCGCCAATCCCAGGAGCCCAGCACTAAGTACAACTTCAATTTTCAAGAAGCTCTAAAATCAACTCAAGATTCAAGATGTAAAAGATTAGTTAGCAACAACTTCTTCTAGAAAGATAAGATTTAGTTGTTAAGATTTAGATTATATTAGATTTGAATTTGAATAAGTTGTTATCTCGCTTTTCGGAAGATAAGATTAGTTTTTGAATGTTAATAAGTTAGGAAACTAGAATATAAATAAGTGGACAAAGTTTACAGAGAGATATCTTTGGATCTTGGAGTCTACTGACTAAGAAACTCTTTAGTTTTAGGTTATTTTCTTTTCTACCATGAGTAACAAAACCTCCTATTGTTAAAGGTTAGGAGCTATGTTTGATTTTATTGATTAATAATGCAAGTGTTTTTTTTATTTTGATTCATGCTTTTTTACTTTTCTAAAATTGAGTCTCATTCTTCATCTTTAATGGTTAGAAATATTTAAAAATATTCTACTTTTATTTTGAATTCTGTTATTATTTTGAGAAATATAATATCGAAATTAGTTTAAAATTCTTTCTTCGAAATATTCAGCTTTTAATCTTAAAATATTTAAAACTGATTTTATCCCCACCAGATGCTAAGTGTTGGAAGAGGAAGACGTGATGATAGTAGAAATAGCAAATACTAGAGAGGAGATGCAATGACAATGGCAAATTGCGCAGTTAAGGGAGAAAATGATGGTGGTAGTATGATCCTTGATTGCTGCGTGTGGAATTTGGAAATGAGAGTCTATAGTAGAGAGAAGAAAATGGTTGTAATATGAGAAAGGGGGGGGGGGGGGGTTTAAAGGTTGGAAAATTATGATGAATTCAAGGATAAAGTAGAACAAAAAATACTAATAATTAACGAGGCAATATCTAAAATAGTTTTCAAAATTGCCAATACGAGTTAAAACGGTCCCTCACTTTTATAAATGATCAAATAAGTTTTTAAAATTTATTTTTGTTAATTTCTGTTCATTCTTAATTCTACTATCGTTAATACAATGTTGATATGAACTATTAAATATCAACATCGCATCCCAACATGGTCAAAAAGTATCGCCAAATTAGTTGATTATACTTAAACGAATAAAATATATTTGAGTATGTGTCTAAAAAGTGCCATCATGGAATATCTTGAAATACCATTACTACATATATTTTTTTTCAAAAACATCACAATGGTATTAAATAAAATAGGACACACCTACTTTTATTTTATTTAATCATTACTGTATATATTTAATTTAATGTTATATTAGTAGAAGAACTAAATTAAATCTAATTAACTAGTTTGGGACATTATGTCACGTTGACATTTAACCGTCCATATCTACATTGTATTATTTAACCGTCCGTATCTACACTGTATTAATGACAATTGAGTTAGAAACAAACGAAGATTCATCAAAGTAAATTTCAAAAACTTATTTAGATATTTTTGAAAGTGAGAGAGAGTTTTAATTCGTGAAAGAAATTTTAGGAACTATTTTAAATAATATTTTAATAATTAAATTTAATTATTCTGTCAGTTCTTATACTTTTAGTAAATTTATGATTAAGTTTATTTTTTTCTTTTCAATTGGTTCGTTACGCTGTTTTTAATTTTGTAATTAAATCTTTTTAATGTTAAAAATATTCAAATTAATAGAATATTTTTTTCGAAAAATATGTAGTCAAAGATCTAATTTAGTTCTTAATTGTGAATATCTTTAATTTGCAAAAAAAAAAATTCTATTAATTCTAATATTTTTACACTAATAAAGACCTAATTATAAAATTAAAAACAATACAAGAATGCAATTAAAATATATATATATATACCTAATTATAAATTCAGTAAAATTAAAAAGTCAAACAGAGTAATTAAACCCTATAATTAATTGTCAAAGCACACAACACGAATATTAAAAAATTAACAGTTTTTTTTTTTGTCCTGAATTTGAATGAACTATATTTTTCCTCCAAAAATGTTAGTCCCTAATATTCAGAAATGAGATTAAAATTTATTTCAAACGTTGAGAATAAGACAAATCAAATTAAATATTAAAAATAATTTTAAAAATTTAACAAGATTAAAAACAGAAAGCATAATATAACAAATTTTATCATTCCCGTGCAAACTGGTTGATCATAAAAAATTTGGACTTTATGCTACATGCTGTTATTAGTTGATTATTTTCCCCTACTACCTTGGCTAAAGGTGCTCTTAAATGAAGGCCAACAACTTTTCCAACTACCTTAAAAGTTAAAACCCTCCGCACACAAAAAAAAAAGGGGAAAAAGACTACAATAGTTTACAATACAATGTACAAACTACAAACCATTGTTTTCTTCTCTCTCTTTCTACCCCGTTTTTTTTCCTTGGTATACAAATTATCTTCATCAGTTTCGATGTAAGACGGCCGGGGGAAAAACATCAGACGACAACAATTGCTGACAGCATTGATTTTATTGACTCTAACTTACCAAAGACTAAAGACGGAAGTTATCTATCATATGGTAAACAACATCAGCACCATCAGAATTTAGCCAGTACGTTTTCACCTGAAAGAAAGACGTAGAAACATGGTGCAACATCATATAATCTTGTCAAGTTTCTCTCACAACGGTACCAATACATATACGATTTAAGGGTGCATTTATTACAGCTTTTTTGGCTGAAATTTTCAGTTTAGCTATATTTGTATTTATAAGATTTATAATGGGCACTCATTATGGTTGCAAAGTAGAAGTTTTGTATGGAGAACAAAAGAGATTCATGTTTCCAATGCATTAACTAAATCAAAAGGTTGAACATTTTATTTTTCCTTAGTAAAGGGCTGTCATTAGCAGAATTCTTGTATAAAGTAATCAAAATTCCAAATGAATCAATTTCCAACTTTTTGGGAAAAGCTAAACAGAGTAGTTTCTAATTAAAAATCAATCTACCGCTTTTTTTTCAACTTATAAAGAAATCAAGTTTCGAATTATTAAAATAAATCTGTTGCATAAATTCCAATTTGCAAGCCAAAGGAGTGGACTTAGACATATCAACTGAACATATGGCATCAATCTCTGACCCAAAAAAAAAAGGCTGAATAGATGTATTTGCTTGGTGCAAGCAACATTTTGAAGTGCACAACTTTTCTTACATGCATAACACCAGGATCATGAAAGCACAGCTGAAAATTGAAGTCAAAGGACTCTATTTTTTCATAGGATACCTCCTCCTTTTGTACTCCATCCTTTTATACTAAAAAAAGTTTAGTTTTGTTTAACTGAAAACAAATATCAGGCTAAACAACAAGAAATACATCAATTACCATAACGGTGCAGGCTTGGGGGGAGAGGATGGAGAAGCTAAAGCCAAACAGGATGAGAAAGTTGTGGAAGATAAGGTGTTATAAAACCATTTCATCGAGGGGATAACAAAAACAGTGTGTCCGAAAAATAGTGGGTTCAGAAATTTCATTCACTCTGCTGGCCTGGAAGAGTAGGATAAGGGAAGAGAGAATCTTCAGAATTTGGGAAGCGAGGCCTACATGTAGTGTACGAGAGGGGCATGCAGGAAGGAATTCAATTGAGAGTTGGTACACTGGGAGAGAATCGAGCTAATTGAAAGCATAAGCTTTTTTCTTTTTGGGCATTGTTTTTGTAAATTCCTTCAAGTAGCCACTACTGTTATTACCTTGATATCAAGTCTGCATTCAGTAATACAGGATTTTGTTTCCTTCATAATCTCAGGATTCCAGTTTCTATAAACTCAAAACAGGATTCCTCCAAGGAACATTGGGACCCCAAAGCTCCTGATCTTCAAAAGAAGCAGGAAACGATGAAGGGGGATGGAAACGTTGAGGAGGCAAAAGAGAATAAAGATTTCGAGGAGGATGAAGATGTTGAAGTCAAGGTGGTGGTGACTATGACAGTGTCCAGACATCAGATCTTGTTCAGAACTAGAGGATGATCAAAAGAAAAGAAACAAATATATTCAATTGGGAGGAAACAAATAATGTGCCATTGTAGGTGACAGACTGGAGATGAAGGCAGAAAAATGAGTCGAATATCTTCGCCAATGAAATTTATTCAGAACTTGATGAAGTTGAAGGAGCAAGATAAAGAACCCTAGAGAAGCACAAAGGGTTGATGATGAGGTGGAATATAAGAAAGATGGTATTGGTGCTAAATGAGGAGCAAGGCAGAAAATAGCCAGTGAAGAACAGAGGTCTAGCAAGGATTAAACAGGAGATAAATATTTAAGGTTTATTCAGAAATGATTTAGTGTGTTTTACAAGAGTACTTTGTCTTCAGACAATATCTTGAATTATTTTCTTTTTCACATCAACCACTATGTTTATCTATATATTGGAGTCTTAAACATTGAATGAAGAAATCGTCTCATAATACAGCCTGAAATCAGATAACATGATAGCATCATGAAAGATTTATGAGAAACTTTTAAGGATATCTAGTTTACCTGGATTGTACTGTGAGCAACATACCGCTGCTTACTCTCCTTAAAGCTAACATCCACACGCTCCCATGGTACCTGATTGAGACCCCTTATCATCACCTCTACAATGTGGTCGAATAAAGATATTAGAAAAATATATATTTAAAATTACCCTAACAATCAAAATAGAGCTACAGCTAGCTTATTGAATTGCTTTGCACCTAGTATATATTCATTTGATTTGTATAATTGGTGCAACCAAATTGAATATAGCTGAGGAAAATATTTATAGAATATAATTAATAAAATACAAATCAAATTGTATGTAATGAATATGTTGATTACAATAAGTTCGGAATTCAGATATCCTCAAAATTTGAAATAGATGTTCTTGTGAGTCCCATATATATAGAATTTACAAACAATAAGGGAAGAACCTTCTAAGTCAACTGCTTGGGCTCCAACATAAGAAGATGCTTTATTGCGACCGTCATTTGCATTCTCCCCTTCAACGTAAACAATGTGTGGATATTTCTCATCAATTACAAGAAGATTCGACTTGCACAAAAGAAGAAGCAGAATTCAGCCTCTGATAGACATGTAAAGCAACGAGATAGAAAATTATCAGAAAATCTATACCTTTGGAAGTTCATGTTGACGACGAATTGATGAAGTACGCCATCCAACCATATCTTCAAACTAAGTCAAGAAATTTTACGAGTTCCATAATATTTATCTATCAGCACCATTAGGTGAATTTATGGTTTCAGCAAAATTACTAAATTTAAAGTGGATACGATCATAGTTTGCATTTGCATATGCTACCCGACGCTTAAATGCACGTAAAGCTGACCTACACACCATCACAAATGGTCAAATGAGCAAATAGTACAGAAATTAAAATCGGTATCCGATAAGCTCCTGACAAATTAATACCGACATAAATTTTAAATCGTCAGTGTCATCAACCATTCGTAGAAGCAGAGGGGGCTTTCCATCATCATTGTCCATGAGGAAGAGATGCTTCCCAGATCTCCCAGCAACTAAATGTGCAGTTTGGGATGCCCTTCTCTCAAGGAAAGGAAGACCACAAAGGAATGGAAGCTGCAAGAGAGAGAGAGAGGGGGAGAGAGAGAGAGAGAGAGAGAAGGAAATATAATACTGGAATTACAGTATTTGCGCTTCCATGTTCAATACAGAAACAATTAGCATGAACAACGAAACAAGTAAACCACAAACAAATTGAGCCCATCATACATCCAACTTTTGAGCATGTCTTAGAGTAGCCATATTTCATATTCTTATATCTCCTTTGAGGATACGTAATTTATGTCTGTGTATATATATAGAGAAGTGTCTTTAGAAAGCGTCTTAGAAACTGACCACCAGAAGTTCCAGATACGAAGAGATAAAACAATCCTCAGATAATATCACTAAAACCCCATGCATGCAGTGGATTCATGGAAACAAAAAGGAATTAAAATCAATTGTTACACCCAGTGCACTGCACTTGCAGTAAAAGAGCAATGCCTTCCATTTGAACTTTCCTTCTAACAAAACTAAAATGCAAACAGATGAATGTCAAGGGAGACAAGCGAAAAACTGACAAAGAGATATAGTTACGTGGCACACACCATAGGAATATAACCAACCTGTTTATTTCCTCGTGAACCAAGATGTGGTGTTGCAAATGTAATGAAGTTCACTGGCTCCAAACCAGCAATTTTGTTTTCAGAACCAGGTTCAAGGCATGGCTTCAAATATTCTGTCTTCTCGTCAACTATGCTGTTTCTACTTGTCCCAACAGGTCCCAATTTTGAAGAATAATCATAAAGCCTTCCAATAGCATATCTTGCCACCAAGCCCCCAAGAGAATGTGCCACAAAGGATATCTTTTGCACCTGTGGCCAACGTCTAATAACACATAGAACCTGCATAAATATGAGTGAAAATTGAAAAATCAGAAGTGAATGGCTCGTTGCAAAGTCAACACCGAAGATAAATCATGAGACTAAGACATTCACCAGAAAACCAATCATAAATTATGTTATTACCAAAGTACCTCTTCGGCTAGCCTCTCACCCATTGTATCAACACCATCAAATGTCAATCTTGAAGAATTGCATTCACTGCCTGTGTCGACAAGATATTTAGTAAAACACAATTAATGACGATCCTTGCAAAAAAAAAAAAAAAAAAACACGAAATAATTAAGAGCAAAGGATGATAGACTTGGCAATGCTAGGACAAGAATAAGAACAATTTAAAGTAGGATGATTCAACATTTGAGAAACTGAAAGCAAATAAAACAGCCCAATAAATTCTTGCAAGCATCAGTATTCTTTTCCCCCTTTCTTATTTATAACATTAACTCTTAAAATTAATGCTACTAAAAAAATTCAAAATGTGAACCATAAAAACATCCACACCAGCTACTTTCTTAAAGATCAGAATGTTAATAAGAAAAATAAGATTCCAGGTTCCAGTAACACATAATATTTTCCATGTGCCACTAAATTGTCAAGATGTTCTGACGGACTCGGAAAAAAAAACATATTTGGAAAGAGATCCTCTAAAGTGAAGAGATTGGTAAAGTATGAAAGTAATTAAGTGAGGGTTAATCAACATTGAATTTGTAATTTTCATCATGTATGAGTCCCACTATCTTGATCGACTTCACCGACTTCCTCAATCTAGAAGAACTTAATCCACAGATTTACTGACGTAGTTCAGATATTTTGGATTTAGTTACTATAACACTAGAAAGCTACCATGTATAAGGATGGCATTTCACTTGTATCTTTACCAATTTCTCATTTTAGCAAATTTTCTCGTTTCCATTTTTCTCTTAGGTATTTATTTTTCTATCACGTATGATTCTCATCACAGTAAAGTTGAACATTATAGGAAAGGTGAAATAGTAATTTTAAAGCTTACGGTGTACAATAACTTTATCAGGAAGTTTCTTCACAAACTGCTCCGCAGCATATCTCCAATCTGCAGCACTGAAATACCAAGCGCAATTCAACACAGTTAACCCACTAAACCAAAATCCTCATACGAAGCAAAGTCCAATAATATTCATGATACTGAAGCCTTACCTTCCAATTATACCATTGACCATAATAACAAGGTGACTGGGAACCTGCTTGGCGACAGAGCCAGACGCAGCGACAAACAGGTCCTCGCCACTACTGTCGGCCTCTACCCTGAGTCGGGGGTTCTTGAAGCTGAAGCAACCGCGGCCCATCCGGCGGAGCGCTTCCATTTGAACGGTATTGAGGGAAAGGTTGGGCCCCGCAGAGACGGCGGGTCTCAATCGAGATGGCGGATGGAAGAGGCCGCAGGATTCGCCGGCGCTGAAACGGTTAAGAGTCGGGTTGCGGGCAGGCACGACGGGTTTGGGTCCGAGCACAGAGCTGGAATCGGAGGCGAGCATGAAAGAGCGCTTTGTTGGAAAGAAGAATGGAATTGGGGTGAATGGAATTCACTTGCTGTGGCTTCAGAGGTCGAAGGGACTGCGACGGTGATCGGTGATTCGCGATGCTTGATGTGTGATGCCTGATGTTTGAACAGTAATCTGGTACTGGTAGTCAGAATCTTATTCAGTCCATTTCGGCCTTGGAGCGACTTGGTTGGTCAATGCCACTCCACGTCAAAGTAAGAAAATTTCAACAAAGTATTTTGTGGAAATATCTTACTTCATCATTTCTCTCAATCATATCAAATTTCAGGACGCTGGTTTAGTGGAAGTGCCAACGAAGTTCGGCTCAATTTTTTTGATATGGAGGCTTTGTATGTGTTATCTGGATATGCTTTTATGGGGTGCAATATAAATATGTGGGGCAGTTTTTTTATTATTGTCAGGTCCAACAACTCGGACCGTGTGAGTTGTTTGAGAATCATGTTTTGCAAAGTAAATCGGTAGGTCCGATTTGAGGATGAAGAGAGCTTGGAAATCTGAAAGATTTAAATCGTACCGTCCGAATTGTTAGCATTGTGAATTTTTTTTGTGTTGTGTTATGAAATCGGAGGGTCCGAGATGACTTCTTTATTAATTTTTTGAATTCACTAAAGGTAATCGCATGGTCCGATTTGGTTCGGACTTTAAATAAAAATTGGTGAAAACTGGATCAGACCCAACAACAACTCGCATCCTCGTCTTCTCCTTCTTCAACAGCTCTTTCTTCTGGTTCTTAGTTCCTCTCTTCTTTACTTGTTTCACATAATAGTTTGAAATCTAAAACCCAAGTTTATGAGCTTGTTAATGTGATTGAGAGAAATGAGTGACAGAGTATTATTGAAAGTATATTATTTTGGTCAGATTTTGTTACAAACATCTGAAGGAGTAAGATTTGTTTGTAAAAATCCGTTAGATGTTGTGATTCCTTTCACAATCTCATTTGAAGAGCTCAAAGGTGTGATCTGTGAAGATATTCATTCTGAGAGGGCAAGAAGAATATCCTGTATTCTGTATAGATATCCTATACAAGTATTTGGTGGATTCGTCCAGTTTCAAACGAAATATGTAACGGACGAAGCGAGCATGCAAGATATGTTTTTGATGATTAGATTTTTGACGGTTTAGAATTCACAAATGAATTCTCGTTGCAAGTATAGTTTCTAAACCAATCACTAATCCTTTCATACAAAAAGTTGTTTGTCATTAAAACAAACCCCTAAATTTATAAACCGAAGTATTGGACCTCGGGTCGTTCTCCCTAGGAATTGTAATGAAGTGTCTTGTTATTGGTTGTGAATTATATTTGGGGTTTTTAAGCTTTTGGACAAGAAATATAAATGGCAAAGAAAATAAACTAACAACTAACAAAGCTCTTGGCAAGATATGAGAACTAGAAGTTTTATCCTAGTTATCCTTCTCAATTGTGATGAGAATTGTTCATTGCTACCACTTAGTTAACCCTTACTAAAGAAAGGAAAGTCAAGTGGATGAATTGACTTGAGCCACAAGTCCTAGCCAACACCCAAGGAAAAACTAGCTTTAGTGCACTCCAAACCAATTAGTAATCTCTCCAATTATCAATCAACAAAGGAATTAGATAACTCAAGTGTCACTAATTACTCTACCTAGGCCAAGAGGAACAAAATCTACACTAAAACTAAAAGAGACATTTCAACAAACACATAAAGTGCAATAGAAGTAATCATTCTTAAATGCAAGAATTAAAGGAATCTACAACTACAAAAATAAGAGATCAACAATAGAAAAGTAAAGAAGACACATTTAGTATGAATTACCTCTTTTTGAATTGGAAGAATGCAGAAGGAACAATACTAGATCTACAACAAAATATAAGAATAACATAAAGGAAATTACAACAAAAGAATAGAAGAATGATGAATGTAGCAACAAAGAATTGAGAGATAGAAGTAGAAGAAGATAAATTAAAATCTAGATCTAAGAACTAAACCTAATCCTAATCCTAATCCTAGAGATAAGTGAGAGCTTCTCTCTCTAGAAACTACTTCTAAAACTAGACTATGACTAATGGTAACTAACTTCTAAAGTATGAAAAGTATGTTGATTCCCCTTCAATCCTTGGCTTAAATAGCATCAGAAATGAGTTGGATTGGGCCCACAAGGCTTCTAAAATCGCTGGCCACATGTTGCATTAAGTGGGTCATGTGCCACCATCGGCGCGTCCGCGTACCGTGCACGTGCGCGCCCCTATGCGCGGTGAAACTATGGCAAATCTTATATCATTTCGAAGCCCCGGATGTTAGCTTTCCAACCCAACTGGAACCGCATCATTTGGACCTCTGTAGCTCAAGTTATGGTCGTTTAAGTGCGAAGAGGTCGGCTTGACAGCTTTCCGGTTCTTTCATTTCTTCATGAGTTCTCCAACTTTTCATGCTTTCTTTCTTCATTCCCTTGATCCAATTTTTGCCTCCTAAACCTTAAATCACTTAACAAACATATCAAGGCATCTAATGGAATCAAGGTGAATTAAATTTATTTATTTTAAGATCTAAAAAGCATGTTTTCACTCTTAAGCACAATTAAAGGAGAAGTTATAAAACCATGCTATTTCAATGGATAAATGTGGGTAAAAGGTCGTAAAATCCCTTAAATCAAGCACAAGATAAACCCTACAAATGGGGTTTATCAACCTCCCCACACTTAAACCAAGCATGTCCTCATGCTTAAGCCAAGAGAAAGCAAAGGGCATCAACATTTATTCAGTGTAACCTATCTATATGCATCCTATCTATATGCATCCCCGGCAACGGCGCCATTTTGATGATTGGATTTTTGACGGTTTAGAATTTCACTAATAAAATCTCGTTGTAAAGTATAGTTTCTAAACCAAACAATAATCCTTTCATACAAAAAGTTGTTTGTCACTAGTACAAACCCCTAATTTTATAAACCGAAGTATTCAAACCTCGGGTCGTTCTCCCTAGGAATTACAATAAAGTGACTTGTTATTGGTTGTGAGTTATTTTGGGGTTTTGGATAAGAAGCATGAAAAGTAAATGGTAATGAAAATAAACTAACAACTATAAAAGGCTCTTGCCAAGATATGAGAACTAGAAGTCCTATCCTAGTTATCTTCCTCAATTGTGATGAGAATTGTTCATTGCTCCCACTTAGTTAACCTCTAACCATGGAGGTAAGTCAAGTGGATGAATCAAGTTGATTCCTCTAGTCCTAATTAACTCCTAGAGGATTAACTAGCTTTAGAGGCATTCAAATCAATTAGCAATTTCTAATTATCAATCAACAAAGGAATTAGATAACTCAAGTGTCACTAATTACTCTACCTAAGCCAAGAGGAGCAAAACCTACACTAAAATCCAACCAAGCATTTCATCAAACACTTGGAAGGCATAAAAGGAAAAGATAGTAAATCAACAACAAGAATGAAATCTAGCAACAATTATTGCAAAGAATGAACAACAACAAATCAAGGAAATCACAATTATCATGAATTACCTCAAATTGCATTATTGAAAGAAAACAAATGAACAACAATCTATCCAAAACAAAATGAAGAATTACAATTATTAAAGTGCATAACTAGAAAGGGGAAGAGGAGAAGATTAAGACTTGATGAAAGAGAAGTAAATTGAAGCAAGAATGAAACCTAGATCTAAGAAGAGAGATTAATCAAACCCTAATCCTAATCCTAGAGAGAAGTGAGAGCTTCTCTCTCTAAAACTCTAAAACTAATCCTAAGTATATTCTATATTAGACTTAGATGATTATTGATTGATTAATGCCTTCCCCTTAGCAATTGGCGCCAAAAATGGGTTCAGAAACCCTCTCAAATCGCCAGGCACGTGTTGCATTAATGAGGTCATGTGCTGTCATCGACGCGTGCGCGCACGGTACGCGTGCGCGTCCCTGGCCGATTCTGCAATGTGCGCGCGAGCGCCTTGTGCGCGTGCGTGTGCATGGCCGGGATTAATTCTTTGGCTTTTTGTCCTTCTTTCCACTTGCATGCTTCCTTTCTTGCTCCCTTGATCCATGACTAGCCTATTTCATCCTGAGATTACTAGCAAACATATCAAGGCATCTTATGGAATCAAAGAGGAACTAGAATTCATCAAAATCAGGCCTAAAAAGCATGTTTTTACACTTAAGCACAAATACGGGAGAGATTACAAAACCATGCCAATTCATAGGTTAAATGTGAGAAAAGGTTATCAAAATACTCTAAATTCAATACAAGATAAACCCTAAAAAATGGGGTTTATCAACCTCCCCACACTTAAACCTTAGCATGTCCTCATGCTAAAATAAGAAGGAACTAAGGGGTATGACATTTATTGAATGCAACTAAACTATGTGAGTCCTATCTAAATGCAATTATCTAAAGCAAATGGAAATGCTTAGTTCAAACATATCAATTTCCAAGAGAGCATGTGTAAGCACAAGAGCTAGGCAATAGGAATTAAGTCCAAACCACAATTGTATTGAATTATTAAAAAGAGTTCAAACTTGCAAGAATATAGATAATATGGGTGAACACATGTGATTGAACTTTTGAACCCTCACCGGATGTGTGTCCGCTCTATTCACTCAAGTGTTTAAGGGTTAATCCACTCAATTCTTTTCTAATCATACTTTCCAAAATTTGATTTTCTTCTAACAATCAATATTTATTCGATGCATGCATACATTCATCATGAGGTCTTTCATTTAGGTTGTAATGGGGTTAGGGTTAAGGTAAGATCATTTATGGTTAAGCGGGCTAGGATTTGAATCTTCGATTAGCATAGACTCTCCCACCTAACTATATAATGACCTATACAAGTTCAAACTATTCTAACTACCCCTTCTTCACCTTTTTTTTTCTTACATATTCATGCATTCTATTCTTTAGTTCATAACACTTATGCATTGATTCCTTTTTATTGAACTTCACCTTGGGGCATTTTGTCCCATTTTTATTATTATTTTTTTCTTTCTTTTTTTCTTCTTTTTTTTTCTTTTTTTTTGTTTTTCTCATTTTCACTTCTATATTTTTTTCTTTTCATTTTTTTTCTTTTTTTTTTCTTTCAAACTATACACGAGAACATCAATGCATAAGGTCTCTACATTCAATCAATACATGAGTATGTACCAACTTTCCAATATAAAAATACAAAACACAAACACCCTTTTATCCCAACCAATGTTTCCAAGCCTTACCAACGTTGAATAATAAACACTCTCACTAGCCTAGGCTAATCAAAGATCCCAAACAAGGACTTTTCATTGGTTTTCCGCCTTGGGCTTGTAATGTGCTAAAATGAGAATAAGTTGGTTAAGCATAGGCTCAAAATTGGCTAACAATGGAGAGTAAAAGGTAGGCTAATTGGGTAAGTAGGCTAATGAAATAATGGCCTCAATCATACAAATGCATAAATACAAGAAGTAAATGGACATATAGAATCAAGCAAATCAAGGATCATAATCATAGAAAGAGAACAATTTCACACAAGAATAGAAAATAAGTGGTTATAAAATGTAACCACATCAATAGGCTCAAGTCTCACAAGCTTGTGTTCTTAGTTCAAAAACCATGTTCCAAAATACATTCTTTCAAGCAAGTTCAACAAAAAATTTTCAAATTGGTAGGGTGCCCTAAAACGGTTTCTTGGGAAAGAAATCATCACCCTAACCAAGTAGTCCTAATAAGAAGAAGGTAGTAAAATATGTACAAATTCTATCTAACATGCAACCTATCATGCAAATGCAATAACTAACTAACATTGGTGTTGAAAAAGAAAATTGTTACCCATGGAGATCGGTCGAACGACCTCCCCACACTTGAAGATTGCACCATCCTCGGTGCATGCAAAGAAGAGCAGAGTGGATGGGTTGCTACAATTGATGAGCTCCTCAAATAGTAATGCGGATGACTTGTTTGTTGCCCCATTTAAAGGTATTCATTTCTCCCTTCTTGGTGGCCAACCTAAAAGGGGAGGAAAGAAGAACGACAATTATGCCTACAACAAAGATATCAAGACAAGTATAACGTAGGCCTGGGCTAATGCCAAATAAGAGTAAGGTTCTCACTACATGTTAGCTACGCATGTAGGTGAGAAAACAATATAAGATAATGGCATATTAACTAATACTTGATGCAAGAGTAAAATCGAAGCATGAAGAGCATATGGCACATCAAGTTCACATAAGAAGAAGTGGGTCATGAAAGACAATATGAGGTCATATCAATGCACAAAGACATAAGAGTCATACAAGATGAAGCATTGATTTAAAAGTTTCATCACCCAACAATATCAAACAAGTCAAGAAGCACCAAAATAATGCAAGAATTTCTCAACAATTGAGTGTAAGAATCCAACACCATTATTGAAATGACACTTAGAAAAAAAACTGAAAACATGCTATAGAAACAAAATGAAAATGGAGAGAGTAGTAGTATGCGAATGCAGTGAACAAAAGAAAATGGAAGATGAGAAAAAAAACACTTTTTTTTTTACCGACGCGTGCGCGTCATACACGTTTATGCGTCGATGGGTATATTGGTCGAAGGACGCGTACGCGCCAAGTGCGTGCACGCGTGCGTCGAGTTAGGCAAGACGCATAATGTTGGCCCAAAAGTGGCACAACTCTCGGGTAAAAGTACCGGGGGTGCGGATTGTGCAATCGACGCGCACGCGCAAAGTGTGCGTGCGCGTGCATTGCGAATTTAAGATCATGTGCGCGTACGCGCCAGGTGCGCGCATGCGTGCATAGACTTGTGCCTTAGGCCCAATGTTTGCACAGCGCAGGCCTAACTCTCGGGTTTTTGGCTGGGGTAGAATTTTTGCATCCATGCGTACGCGTACAGTGCGCGTCTGCGTGGGTGGTCGAAAAATGCTCAGGTGCGCGTACACGTCATGTGCGCGAACGCGTGGATGGTGTTCTATTTTTCAGAAATTTTTGCTATGTTTTTGCACCAATCCAAGCATTCCAAACCTCCAAGCTACTACCAAAACACCCTAAAACCTTATTTAACATGTTAAAATACTAATTAAACTCAACCAACTAATCTAAACATGAAATTAAACTAATTCTACCAATATGTACAAAAGAGAAAATGAAAGGATTTTACCATGGTGGGGTGTCTCCCACCTAGCACTTTTGTTTATTGTCCTTAAGTTGGACTTATGGAGAGCTCCTCATCAAGGTGGCTTGTGCTTGTACTCATCTTGGAACTCCCACCAATGCTTGGTTCTCCATTGTGCTCCAAGATTTCTCATGGATAGAGCCAAGTGTTGATGGAGTTCTTCACAAGCTTGGGGCTCCCAAAGTTGGTCCTCTTTTTGTAATCCGGGATCCCACAGTTTGTTTTCACACCCGTCTTGAGGTTGATCATCATTATTAGTCCATCCGGGTGGTAAGCAAGATGAATTCTCTATAAAGTGTCCAACAATCCTCCTAGACCCATCTATTTGAGCACTACTCCAACCTTTATATCTCATGTTTGATGCATCAACCATAATGAGCCTTGATTTGCAACGCCCACCACAAAACCTTTTCTGCTTACGCTTCATCCCACAAACTTCCCTAAGTTGGCCATCCGTTTTAAGCAAACCATATTCAAGTGGGATAATAAAACTAATAGAAATGAATTTCATCCACTCAAATGAAGGTGTAGATGGCAACCTAGGCAAAGATGCTTCCAAAGATCTTGACAAAGCATAACCAACCCTCGTTCTTCTATTTCTAGGGACTTCCACCTCTTCACAAGATCTCTTAATCTCAATCCTTTGTTCAACAATTTTATCAAAACCTTTTCCTTTACTCAAATCATAATAGGGAGGGTGAAAAAAATTTACCTCCTCAACGCTTTCAAATCCAACCGGAGAAGGTTCTTCATGCTCAAAGGATTCTTCACCACTAAGACTTGATGCTTGATCTTCATCTCCAAGGGAACTCAATTCTTTCTCTATCCCATCCAAGTCTTCATATGGAATATGCCTTGGAAGGTGTGCACTTTCCTCCCTAGCATCAATTTCAATCATCTTGTAGGGGTTTTCTTCAACTTTATGTTCTCATGGAGGCTTCGCATCTCCTAAGTCTTCTACCACTTCTTCCTTGTCTTCAACAATTAAAGCTTCCTCCAATTGTTCCAATACAAAGCAACTTCCTTCATTTCCCACCGGAGTTTCCAATCTCTCCTTCATGCTATGCTCTTCTTGAGCCATGGGGGTTCCTTGAGTGTTCAAGCATTGGGAGGCTAATTGATTTGTTACCGCATCCAAGGCGGCCATAAAATTTCGCACATCCCTTTTCATCTCTTCTTGCCCTTGAACAAGAACACCAAGGGTTTCATCCATTAGAGGTTGGGGTGGGTGGAAGGATTTATCATTTTAGGGGAAGGGTTTATAGTAGGAAGGTGGTTCTTCTTGGTAGAGTTGTGGTGGTTCAATGTTTTCCACTATTTCTACTTGTTGCACAACACACTCCATGGTTGCTTGAAATTGATCCAATGCTTCCTTGAGACGATCCCTTGACTCTTGTTCCTCTTGGATAATATGATTAGGATCATGTGGCTCTTGGTTCAATGGATATGAGTATTCTTCCGTGGGAGGTTGTGGTGGAAAGTAGCATTCATCTTGTGGTTGAAAATTTTCGTATATTGGAGGTGGTTCATCTTGGTAATAATATGGAGGGGGTGGCTCTTGAAAATGTTGATGTTGGGGTGGTTGTAGCTCTATGTGTGGTTCATATGGCTCATATGGTTGTTGGTAGGATGGATATGGATTAGGGTCATATGAAGGTGGTTGGTAAGAAGGGGCTTGTGAGTATGGTTGAGAGTTATGTTGAGGATATGGTTCATAGGCATATGGTGGTGGTTCTTGAAAGTCACAAGGTGATTCACCATAGCCATTGGATTGGTATGCATCATAGAATGACTCTTCTTTATAGTGCATTGGTGATGTTACGATTTTTGGAAATTGCACGATCGGCAAAAATTCCTTCCGGCAAGTGCACCGGTTATCGTCAAGTAAAAACTCACAATAGAGTGAGGTCGAATCCCACAAGGATTGGTTGAGTGAGCAATTCGGATTAGAAATGTGTTCTAGTTGAGCGGAGTCAAGATTTAGATGAGAATTGCGGAATGTAAAATTGGCGGAAAACGTAAATGGCAAGAAATTGAAATTGCTGAATCTTAAATTGCATGAATTAAAGAGCGAGAAGCTAAATTGCTGAAATTAAAAAGGGATCGGGGTGATTGCATGAATTTAATTGCAGAATATAAAGAGAAAGTGGTAGATCAGAAATGGGGAATTCATTGGGTTTCAGGAGATATTGAGATCTCCGAATCAAAACATTTTTATCCCTTCCTCAACCAATGCATTCATTGAATTTTGCTTGGCAATCTTATATGATTGGATCCCAATCCCTTGGCTCACCATTTCTCTCTAAAAACAAACAAATTCCCAATCCCTTGGTTTAAATGTTCATAAGAAGAGATGATGCTCGATCACTGATTATACCACACAGTTTCATGAACCACAATTTGGTAGGATTACATGTCACAATATCCATCCAAACCCCAATCCAATTCACTGTGAGAAAGCTTCTCTAGCATGAATCCTCCATTCCTTTCCCAAGGTTCCGAAGGATTCCAATTATGGATAGTTTCTTTCCCAAGACAACTAACCAATGGAATTAGATCGAGAAGCTTTCTAACAAAATTCAAGAGAAAAGATTGAAGAAGAAGATAAAAACTATTATTGATTCATTGAATTACAATAGAGCTCCCTAACCCAATGAAAGGGGTTTAGTGAGTCATAGCTCTGAATTCAATTACAAAAAGTATGAAAACTAGAAAAATGATCCAAAGTTTCTCCCCTAACTAACTTAAATTCTATCCTATTTATACACTTTCTAAATTGAGCTTCTGTTGTGTTTCTTGGGCTTTGAGGCCTTTCCCTGATTTCCTTTTGCTTTGGGTTTATGATCCATAATCCTGATGAGGCTGCTGATCCAATTCTGTAACATTCATTGAGCCAACTTAGTGATAATCAAGTAATGACACATGACTCAACAAATTGAAATCCCAGACTCATCAATTCTTCAGGCCCAATCCCATAAACCATGATATTCAATTGGGTTTCATACCAGAGTATGTTTAAGTTAATATTTGTGCTCAAATGCTAACTTAAACTGCAATATCTTTGGCCCAGAAACCTTTTCAACTAGTGGCGTTTAAGTTGCAGTTTAAGCTTAAACTGCAACTTAAACGTTGGACACTCCTGGAGGTGATATAAGTCGAACACGTTTAAGCTTCAGTTTAAGGTTAAACTGAAGCTTAAACGTGGAAATGGAATAAGGCAACCCTGGAGTGTGGAATTGTCGAACACGTTTAAGCTTCAGTTTAAGGTTAAACTGAAGCTTAAACGTGGAAATGGAGGAACGCCATCCTGGAGGGTAAAGGTCGAACACGTTTAAGCTCCAGTTTAAGCTTAAACTGGAGCTTAAACGTGGAATTGCAAAACGCCATCCTGGAGGGTAAAGGTCGAACACGTTTAAGCTCCAGTTTAAGCTTAAACTGGAGCTTAAACGTGGAAATGCAAAACGCAACCCTGGAGGAGAATGGTCGAACACGTTTAAGCTCCAGTTTAAGGTTAAACTGGAGCTTAAACGTGGAAATGGCTCCCTGTGGCTTTCAATTCTGGCGTTTAACTTCCAGTTTAAGGTTAAACTGGAGGTTAAACGCCACTTTCATCCCTTTCCTCAGCTTTCATGATTTTGGCGTTTAAGCTCCAGTTTAAGCTTAAACTGGAACTTAAACTTCACATGTGATATTCAAGCTTCCTTTATTGATTTTGTTGCTTCCTTGCCTAGCCTCTTCTTCCCTGAAATCATCCAAACAACTGCATCAAAGTCTTGCAAAATTTCATGAGAAATCTTTCATTCATAGCATTCAAGTAATATAACTAAAAACTCATGAAATTTGCATCAAAATCATACTGTTTGGATGGTTCATTGCTTTGTTATTCATTTAACCATTCTTGGTTACTTTTAGCTCAAGAAAATGCATAAAACAACTAAAACTAACAGAAAAATGCTAGTGAAACTAGCCTAAGATGCCTTGGCATCACAACACCAAACTTAATACTTGCTTGTCCCTAAGCAAGTCCTGAGTTATTTGAGAAGAAAGTATGAAACAGAAAGCAATTACATTGGGTATATTAGTAAGCACTTGAAGTTCATCAGAAGGGTTTTATGCAGAAAGTTGCAGCATCACTTTTTCATTCTTATCAGGTAAGATTATCATTTTTTCATTGCATCCATCAAATACTGCTATGGCCTCTTGTTATTCTTATGTCCTTGGCACTTTTCCCTTCTTTGTTTTTCTTTTTCTTAGAGCTCCTTTGCTCCTTGTTTGCTCAGTGTCATGTGTTGCACAAGCCTTTGGCATTTTCTTTTTCTTATCAGTGCACTACACATATCCACTACAGGCATTTTAGTTCACATTTCTTCTTGAGACATTGGTGTCCAGCACCTCTTTGTGTGACTAAATGTTTTGTATTTAGGTTGCTCTTGATAATGGACTTTTGGTTAATAATCCCGGGTTAGTTAACCCAAGTTACCAAGTGTTGAAACACTCCTCAGAACCTATTCATCCAAGCATATCCTTAATACATAAACACCACAGGCATTTGTCTCAGAAGTTCAAACCATTGGTGCCTAGCTTATTTTCTCTATTTTTTTTGCTTTTTTTGGTTGCCCTTTTTCAGTGGCTTTTCTTCTTCTTTTTCTTTTTTTTTTTTCATGGCCAAAGACATTTATTTATCAAGATCCATAGACAGTATTCAAACTTCTACACAAAAATGATAATTCTACACTCAATTTCCAGTGATCTGACTAAACAATCAAGCATGCATACCACCACTTAATTCTACTTGATTTGTCACTAATTGAGCCAAGTCACTTTTGTTCAAACTTTTCTTTTATTTTTGGAAACAGAACAAGCATGGCAAGCATTTGTTTAAGAAGGTGAAGTTATATCCAAACATCTAGGCATTCACTTTATTCAAAGCAGTAAACCAACACTCATACTAAAAACTTCACATTCCAGAAAGATTCAACAATTACAGTTTAAACCAGAACAAGCATGCTTTTGTTTGCCTTTTAAAGAATGGTCAAGGAACAACACCACCTTGTGAAATTTCTTGTTTTCTCTTTGTTGCCAGGAAACAATTTGATTTCTCCTTCTTCTCCTAGTTGTTGCTTCATGTTCTTTCTAAGATCCTTGTTTCCTTTCCTGCAAAGAGTGATGAAGTTGCTTGCTTCTCAAGCACTTGAATGGTTAGCTCAACTATGTATGGGCAAGTGTCTGAGTCTTAAGTTGGTGTGTGAACACCAAACTTAGTCTCCTACTTACTCCTCTGCTCTTTGAATCCTTGAATTCTCCTTGGAATGAAGTTGCTGCTAAGGATTTTAAGCATTTCTGTGATTGCTTAGAATGGTTGTTCCTTTCATATAATTCAAAGGTTGTTGTGTTCAGTTGATCTGTATGGTGGAACACCAAACTTAGAGTCACACATTCCCCTTTGAATTATTGATCCACGAATTCATTGTTTGGTGTGAAACACCAAACTTAATTCTTTGCAATGCACAGAAACTACTTCACCTTTTTATTGAAACAAATAAAAGAAACAGCAAAGGAGTATTACCTCAGGTTGGGTTGTCTCCCAACAAGCGCTTCTTTAACGTCACTAGCTTGACGGTTGTCCCTTGTTAGGGTGGATTGTAATGCTTGATGTCCTCTCCTCTCACTATGAAAACGTCCCCATTTGATTCCTTCATGATTTCCAAATGTTCCATAGAAAGAACTTTCCTGATTGTGAACACATGAGGGAGCTGGGAAGGAATGGTTTTGAGGCCAGGTGGGATTGGCAGATAATGACTTGATATCACTTTATCTCCCGGAGAGAAACCTTCAGTGGGAATTTTCTTGTTTCTCCACCCTCTTGGCAATTTCTTTACAATTCTTCCCTCTCTCTTGAGGATTTCTTCATTGACCCTTATGCCAGGAGGATCCTTCTGATCTGTTTCTATTGATTCTTGTGGCTTTAACTCTTGCAATTCTTGTTTGCCTTCCAAGGACTGTTTCAGAGTTTCAGCTGCTGGATTGCTTTCCTCCAAACACAGATGGCTACTATCATCCTTAGGCTTTTCAGGTTCTGGTTCAGGCTCAGATGCAGGTTTGAAAACATGGAAAATGAGCTGTTCATCATGTATTCTCAAAATTAGCTCTCCTTGTTCTACATCTATGAGCGCTCTAGCAGTGGCTAGAAATGGCCTTCCCAGAATGATAGGGTGTAGGTAGCTTTCCTCCATGTCCAAAATGACAAAGTCTGTGGGGAAGAAATAGTTTCCCACTTTCACCAGCACATTCTCAACTACCCCTTCAGCTTGCTTCTGAGTTTTGTCAGCCAGTTGTATGATTACATCAGTGGATCTCACCTTATTCAGTTGTAGCCTCTTCATAAGAGTCAGAGGCATCACATTTATGCTAGCTCCTAGATCACAGAATCCTCTGTCAATTTTTGTTTCCCCTATGATGCAGGGGATATGAAAACTTCCTGGGTCTGTTTTCTTAGAGACTATGTCCTTCTTGATGAGTGCACTGCATTCTTTGTTCATTATTACAGTTTGTCCTCCCTTCAAAACTCTTTTCTTGCTCAACAATTCCTTCAAATACTTGATATGTGTAGGCATCTGCTGGAGAATCTCAAGAAAGGGAATATTGATATGGAGAGACTTAAATGTCTCTAAAAACCTTGAATATGTTTTCCCTTTTTCACCTCCTCCTAACCTCTGAGGAAATGGTGCTTTTGGTTGGTATGTTTCCAGCATGCCTTTATTTTGCAGTTCCTTGGCTTGCTCAGTTTCACTTTCCTGCTTAGCTTCTTCCACACCTTCCTTCAAGATTTCTGGCTCCTGTTCTGAGGGTCTGATTCCTTCTTCTTCTGAGACTTCCTTCAATATGGTGATGGCCTTGCATTCTTCCCATCTCACTCCCTTTTGTTCCCCTTTAGGATTCTTTTCTGTGTCACTAGGGAACACTGCAGTTGACTTGGGGGCCTGTTGAGATAGCTCTCCTACTCGAGACTCCATCCTCTTGAGTTTTTCACCATGGTTTCTTAAGGTAGATCTCACATCATCCCTAAAGCTTTTCAACTCACTTATGTCCTGACCCATGTTTGCAAGCATTCCTTCTATCCTGTTTAATTAATCTTGAAATTGTTGGTTCGGATTAGGTTGGGCAGGTTGATTATTTTGGCCATGATATGGTGGTTGGGAGTAAGTGTTTTGTGTGGCTTGGTATGATCTTTGGTTGGAGTTTTGGTATGTGGAATTGTTATGTTGGTTGGGGTTGTAAGGTTTGTGGTTTTGTGGTTGGGTTTGCTGGTTTCCCCACCCAAAGTTTGGGTGGTTTTTCCAGCCTGAGTTGTAAGTGTTGGAATGTGGATCATATGGTTGCCTTTGTTGATTTCCCACATAGTTGGCCTCTTCCCAATCACCTCCTTCAGTGCTTACCTCCTCTTGATCTTGTGTGTGTATTGCAGCCACTTGATTTATTTCTAATTTCCTGGTGAGCTCTGCTAGTTGCTTGGCAAACACCTTGTTTTGGGCTAGAATTGTATCAACATGGTTCAGCGCCATGACTCCCTTAGTGTTGTGTCTCTCTGAAGCATAGTAGTACTCATTCTCAGCCACTGTCTCAATCACTTCAATGGCTTCTTCCACAGTCTTTTTCCTGTTTAATGAACCTCCTGATGAATGGTCTACAGCCTTCCTTGATTCATAAGAAAGTCCATCATAGAAAATATGCAATTGCACCCAGTCATGGAACATGTCTGGTGAGCATTTCCTTGTTAAATCCTTGAACCTCTCCCATGCCTCGTAGAGAGTTTCACCATCTTGTTGTCTAAAAGTCTGAACCTCAGATCGAAGCCTGTTGACCTTTTGTAGGGGGTAGAAACGTGCCAGAAACTTGCTTTCCACCTCATCCCAGGTTGTTAGGCTCCCCCTTGGGAATGATTCCAGCCACTTAGCTGCCTTGTCCCTAAGTGAAAATGGGAACAAGAGCAGTTTATAGGCATCTTCCTGGACTCCATTGGACTTCACAGTGTCGCAAATTCTTAGGAATTTTGTGAGATGTTGGTTTGGATCTTCATTAGCACTCCCACCAAATGAACAATGATTCTCCACCAGTGATATTAGCTGTGGTTTGAGTTCAAAATTGTTGGCCTGAATGGGTGGTTTCTGAATGCTGCTACCACAATTCCCAGAGGTTGGGTTTATGTATGAACCAAGAACCCTCCTCTCGGGAATGGCATTGTTTCCATAAGCTCTCTCATGGTTGTGAACTTCTCTATCCATGTTGAGATCTAGAGCTTCCTCAAAATTGTCCTCAGATTCTCCTTCAGATTCTTCTTCTCCCAGTACTCTCTTCCCTCTTGCTTCCCTTCTAAGTTTATGAAGGGTCCTCTCTGGTTCGGTATATGGATGAGTTGATGTCTCTCTTCTCCTACCTGTCATACAAGAACACAGCACAGGCAACAAACAAGTGAAATACTCTTGGTTAATGGAAGAGTATGGTTAGAGCAGTTGAGGAATTAATTCAAATAGTTAGTGAGTCAGTGAGTTAGTTGCTTGAATTTAAAGGCATAAAGAAAGAAAGCAAATAACAGAGTGCAGAAATTAAAATTCAACAAGTAACTTGAACTGAATTAGCAAAACAAGAAAAATGCTCAATCTAGTTAACTTCCAATTTGAGAATTATCAATCGAAAACCGATCCCCGGCAACGGCGCCATAAACTTGATGTTACGATTTTTGGAAATTGCACGATCGGCAAAAATTCCTTCCGGCAAGTGCACCGGTTATCGTCAAGTAAAAACTCACAATAGAGTGAGGTCGAATCCCACAAGGATTGGTTGAGTGAGCAATTCGGATTAGAAGTGTGTTCTAGTTGAGCGGAGTCAAGATTTAGATGAGAATTGTGGAATGTAAAATTGGCGGAAAACGTAAATGGCAAGAAATTGAAATTGCTGAATCTTAAATTGCATGAATTAAAGAGCGAGAAGCTAAATTGCTGAAATTAAAAAGGGATCGGGGTGATTGCATGAATTTAATTGCAGAATATAAAGAGAAAGTGGTAGATCAGAAATGGGGAATTCATTGGGTTTCAGGAGATATTGAGATCTCTGAATCAAAACATTTTTATCCCTTCCTCAACCAATGCATTCATTGAATTTTGCTTGGCAATCTTATATGATTGGATCCCAATCCCTTGGCTCACCAATTCTCTCTAAAAACAAATAAATTCCCAATCCCTTGGTTTAAATGTTCATAAGAAGAGATGATGCTCGATCACTGATTATACCACACAGTTTCATGAACCACAATTTGGTAGGATTACATGTCACAATATCCATCCAAACCCCAATCCAATTCACTGTGAGAAAGCTTCTCTAGCATGAATCCTCCATTCCTTTCCCAAGGTTCTGAAGGATTCCAATTATGGATAGTTTCTTTCCCAAGACAACTAACCAATGGAATTAGATCGAGAAGCTTTCTAACAAAATTCAAGAGAAAAGATTGAAGAAGAAGATAAAAACTATTATTGATTCATTGAATTACAATAGAGCTCCCTAACCCAATGAAAGGGGTTTAGTGAGTCATAGCTCTGAATTCAATTACAAAAAGTATGAAAACTAGAAAAATGATCCAAAGTTTCTCCCCTAACTAACTTAAATTCTATCCTATTTATACACTTTCTAAATTGAGCTTCTGTTGTGTTTCTTGGGCTTTGAGGCCTTTCCCTGATTTCCTTTTGCTTTGGGTTTATGATCCATAATCCTGATGAGGCTGCTGATCCAATTCTGTAACATTCATTGAGCCAACTTAGTGATAATCAAGTAATGACACATGACTCAACAAATTGAAATCCCAGACTCATCAATTCTTCAGGCCCAATCCCATAAACCATGATATTCAATTGGGTTTCATACCAGAGTATGTTTAAGTTAATATTTGTGCTCAAATGCTAACTTAAACTGCAATATCTTTGGCCCAGAAACCTTTTCAACTAGTGGCGTTTAAGTTGCAGTTTAAGCTTAAACTGCAACTTAAACGTTGGACACTCCTGGAGGTGATATAAGTCGAACACGTTTAAGCTTCAGTTTAAGGTTAAACTGAAGCTTAAACGTGGAAATGGAATAAGGCAACCCTGGAGTGTGGAATTGTCGAACACGTTTAAGCTTCAGTTTAAGGTTAAACTGAAGCTTAAACGTGGAAATGGAGGAACGCCATCCTGGAGGGTAAAGGTCGAACACGTTTAAGCTCCAGTTTAAGCTTAAACTGGAGCTTAAACGTGGAAATGCAAAACGCAACCCTGGAGGAGAATGGTCGAACACGTTTAAGCTCCAGTTTAAGGTTAAACTGGAGCTTAAACGTGGAAATGGCTCCCTGTGGCTTTCAATTCTGGCGTTTAACTTCCTGTTTAAGGTTAAACTGGAGGTTAAACGCCACTTTCATCCCTTTCCTCAGCTTTCATGATTTTGGCGTTTAAGCTCCAGTTTAAGCTTAAACTGGAACTTAAACTTCACATGTGATATTCAAGCTTCCTTTATTGATTTTGTTGCTTCCTTGCCTAGCCTCTTCTTCCCTGAAATCATCCAAACAACTGCATCAAAGTCTTGCAAAATTTCATGAGAAATCTTTCATTCATAGCATTCAAGTAATATAACTAAAAACTCATGAAATTTGCATCAAAATCATACTGTTTGGATGGTTCATTGCTTTGTTATTCATTTAACCATTCTTGGTTACTTTTAGCTCAAGAAAATGCATAAAACAACTAAAACTAACAGAAAAATGCTAGTGAAACTAGCCTAAGATGCCTTGGCATCAATTGGTGAAGGTTGTTGCCATGAAGATTGATCATATGCATATGGTTCCTCCCACCTTTGATTGTCCCATTCTTGATGCACATCTTCATTATAGTCCTCATTTCCTACAACATGTTGATAACCAAACTCATAGCCAAGGTGAGAATTCATGATAGTAAGAGGAAAATGAAAACAAAATCAAATAAGAAGCAAGAAAATTAAATCCTAAAACTAGTAAGAGCTAACAAAAGCAAACATATTCACACTATTCACATATATACAATAACCAATAACATAACACCATTGCAATTCCCCGGCAACGGCACCATTTTGATGATTGAATTTTTGACGGTTTAGAATTTCACTAATAAAATCTCGTTGTAAAGTATAGTTTCTAAACCAAACAATAATCCTTTCATACAAAAAGTTGTTTGTCACTAGTACAAACCCCTAATTTTATAAACCGAAGTATTCAAACCTCGGGTCGTTCTCCCTAAGAATTACAATAAAGTGTCTTGTTATTGGTTGTGAGTTATTTTGAGGTTTTGGATAAGAAGCATGAAAAGTAAATGGTAATGAAAATAAACTAACAACTATAAAAGGCTCTTGGCAAGATATGAGAACTAGAAGTCCTATCCTAGTTATCTTCCTCAATTGTGATGAGAATTGTTTATTGCTCCCACTTAGTTAACCTCTAACCATGGAGGTAAGTCAAGTGGATGAATCAAGTTGATTCCTCTAGTCCTAATTAACTCCTAGAGGATTAACTAGCTTTAGAGGTGATGAGCGGATAATTTGTACCCTTTTTGGCATTGTTTTTAGTATGTTTTTAGTATGATCTAGTTAGTTTTTAGTATATTTTTATTAGTTTTTAGTTAAAATTCACTTTTCTGGACTTTACTATGAGTTTGTGTGTTTTTCTGTGATTTCAGGTATTTTCTGGCTGAAATTGAGGGACCTGAGCAAAAATCTGATCCAGAAACTGAAAAGGACTGCAGATGCTGTTGGATTCTGACCTCCCTGCACTCGAAGTGGATTTTCTAGAGCTACAGAAGCCCAATTGGCGCGCTCTCAACGGCGTTGGAAAGTAGACATCCTGGGCTTTCCAGCAATATATGATAGTCCATACTTTGTTCAAGATTTTATGGCCCAAACCGGCGTTCAAAGTCACCCTCAGAAATTCCAGCGTTAAACGCCGGAACTGGCACCTAAATGGGAGTTAAGCGCCCAAACTGGCATAAAAGCTGGCGTTTAACTCCAAGAAGAGTCTCTACACGAAATTGCTTCATTGCTCAGCCCAAGCACACACCAAGTGGGCCCGGAAGTGGATTTTTATGTCATTTACTCATCTCTGTACACCCTAGGCTACTAGTTCTCTATATATAGGACCTTTTACTATTGTATTTTCATCTTGGTTCTTCTGGTTCCCTCTCTAGGGCCGAAACCAATGATCACTCTTGTTCTTATGTATTTTCAACGGTGGAGTTTCTACACACCATAGATTAAGGTGTGGAGCTCTGCTGTACCTCGAGTATTAATGCAATTACTATTGTTCTTCTATTCAATTCCGCTTGTTCTTTGTCCAAGATATCACTTGTTCTTCAACATGATGAATGTGATGATCCATGACACTCATCATCATTCTCACCTATGAACAAAGTGACTGACAACCACTTCTGTTCTACAAGCATACGAGGCTCTAGTGTTTATCTCTTAGATTCCTGATGCACGATGCATGGTTGATCGCCTGACAACCGAGCGCTCGCCTGACAAACGAGCCAGCCATTCCGTGAGATCAGAGTCTTCGTGGTATAGGCAAGAACTGATGGCGGCATTCATGAGAATCCGGAAGGTCTAACCTTGTCTGTGGTATTCTGAGTAGGATTCAATGATTGAATGACTGTGACGTGCTTCAAACTCCTAGCAGGCGGGGCGTTAGTGACAGACGCAAAAGAATCGATGGATTCTATTCCGGCCTGACCGAGAACCAACAGCTGAATTCCGCGTGCTGTGACAGAGCATATGCAATCGTTTTCACTGAGAGGATGGGAGGTAGCCATTGACAACGGTGAAACCCTACACAAGCTTGCCATGGAAAGGAATAAGAAGGATTGGATGAAGACAGTAGGAAAGCAGAGAGACGGAAGGGAAGGCATCTTCATGCGCTTATCTGAAGTTCCTACCAATGAATTACATAAGTATCTCTATCTTTATCTTTTATGTTATTTTCGTTCATCACCATATCCATTTGAGTCTGCCTGACTAAGATTTACAAGATGACCATAGCTTGCTTCATACTAACAATCTCCGTGGGATCGACCCTTACTCACGTAAGGTTTATTACTTGGACGACCCAATGCACTTGCTGGTTAGTTGTGCGAAGTTGTGTAATGCCATGGAATTGAGCTACCAAGTTTTTGGAGTTCATGACCGGGGATTATGAGAGTTGTGAAAAAGTATTGTTCACAATTTCGCGCACCAAGTTTTTGGCGCCGTTGCCGGGGATTGTTTTGTGTATGGACAACTGACGGTTCATCTTGTTGCTTAGATTAGGTATTTTTTCTTCAGAGTTCTTAAGAATGAATTCTAGTGTTTCAAGGTGATGTTCTTATCATCACCAAAGCTGATTGATCTTCATCAATTTAGCTCTTGAATGCAATGTCCTGCTGAAGCTTGGCTAGCCATGTCTAATTCCTTTAGACTGAAGCTTTAGACTAACATTGCATGATTCCTGGAATTCTCATTAAGAATTTTGATACCTTTATTTTCTTTTCATATAATTTTCGAAAAAAGCACAAAAAAAAATTTTAAAATCATAAAAACCAAAAATATTTTATGTTTCTTGTTTGAGTCTAGTGTCTAATTTTAAGTTTGGTGTCTTGCAATGCATTGTTTATTTGATCTTGGTTCTATTTTCAAGTCAATAGTACAGGGAACTGAAGATTCAGAACATGCAGCAGAGGAATTACACAGAAAAAGCTGGGCGTTCAAAACGCCCAGTGAAGAAGGACAGACTGGCGTTTAAACGCCAGCCAGGGTGCCTGGTTGGGCGTTTAACGCCCAAAAAGGTAGTGCATTGGGCGTTAAACGCCAGAATGTGCACCATTCTGGGCGTTTAACGCCAGGATGGCACAAGGGGGAGGATTTTGTTTTCAAATCAATTTTTTTCAAGTTTTCAAAGTTTTTCAAAATCAAATCTTTTTCAAATCATATCTTTTCAATCAAATGTTTTCAAAATCAATTTCTTTCCTTTTTCAAAGATACTTGCTAACAATTAATGATTTGATTGAACATTTCAAGTATGTTGCCTTTTCTGTTGAGAAAGGTTTAATGTTTGAATCATATCTTTTCTTGTTAGGCAAGTCATTAATTTTTTTCAAATCTTTTTTTTAAAATTGTTTTCAAATCATATTTTCTCAATCACATATTTTTAAATTCAATCATATCTTCTTAACCTCATCTTTTTCAAAATAGCTTTCAATCAAATCTTTTTGACTTCTAATTTCAAAATCTTTTTCAAAAATCACTTGATTTCTTTCCCACTCTTATTTTCGAAAATTAATTAGTGTTTTTCAAAATGTTTTCAATTTCTTTAACTTAATTTTCGAAAATTCTCTTCCCCTCTTCCCACATCCTTCTATTTATGGAGTACCACTCCTTCTCAATGCACAATTCGAACTCTCTCTGATTAAGTTCGAATTCTTCTACCTCCTTCTTTTATTTTTCTGTTCTTCTGACACCTCAAGGAATCTCTATACTGTGACATAGAGGATTCCACATTTTCTTGTTCTCTTCTTTTTCATATGAGCAAGAGCAGAGACAAAGGTATTCTTGTTGAAGCTGACCCTGAACCTGAAAGGACCTTGAAGCGAAAGCTAAGAGAAGCTAAGGCACAATTCTCTATAGAGGACCTAACAGAAATCTTGAAAGAAGAAGAACCCATGGCAGCCGAAAACAACAACAATGCAAACAATGCAAGGAAGGTGCCGGGTGACTTTACTGCACCTACTCTCGACTTCTATGGGAGAAGCATCTCTATCCCTGCCATTGGAGCAAACAACTTTGAGCTTAAGCCTCAATTAGTTTCTCTAATGCAACAGAATTGCAAGTTCCATGGACTTCCATTGGAAGATCCTCATCAGTTTTTAGCTGAATTCTTGCAAATCTGTGACATAGTCAAGACTAATGGGGTTGACCCTGAGGTCTACAGACTGATGCTATTCCCTTTTGCTGTAAGAAACAGAGCTAGAATATGGTTGGACTCTCAACCTAAAGAAAGCCTGGACTCTTGGGAAAAGCTAGTCAATGCCTTCTTGGCAAAGTTCTTTCCACCTCAAAAATTGAGTAAGCTTAGAGTGGAAGTCCAAACCTTCAGAGAAAAGGATGGTGAATCCCTCTATGAAGCTTGGGAAAGATACAAACAATTGATTAGAAAGTGTCCCTCGGACATGCTTTCTGAATGGAGCATCATAGGTATTTTCTATGATGGTCTCTCTGAACTGTCCAAGATGTCTTTGGATAGCTCTGCTGGAGGATCTCTTCATTTGAAGAAGACGCCTACAGAAGCTCAAGAGCTAATTGAAATGGTTGCAAATAACCAATTCATGTACACTTCTGAAAGGAATCCTGTGAACAATGGGACTAATCAGAAGAAAGGAGTTCTTGAGATTGATGCTCTGAATGCCATTCTGGCTCAGAACAAGATATTGACTCAACAAGTCAATTTGATCTCTCAAAGTCTGTCTGGAATGCAAAATGCACCAAGCAGTACTAAGGATGCTTCATCTGAAGAAGAAGCCTATGATCCTGAGAACCCTTCAATGGAAGAGGTGAATTACCTAGGAGAACCCTATGGAAACACCTATAATTCTTCATGGAGAAATCACCCAAATTTCTCATGGAAGAATCAAGAGAGACCTCAACAAGGTTTCAACAACAATAATGGTGGAAGAAATAGGTTTAGCAATGGCAAGCCTTTTCCATCATCTTCTCAGCAACAGACAGAGAATTCTAAGCAGAACCCCTCTGACTTAGCAACCATGGTCTCTGATCTAATCAAAACCACTCAAAGTTTCATGACTGAAACAAGGTCCTCCATTAGGAATTTGGAGGCACAAGTGGGACAGCTGAGCAAGAAAATTACTGAACTCCCTCCAAGTACTCTTCCAAGCAATACAGAAGAAAATCCAAAAGGAGAGTGCAAGGCCATCAACATGGCCGAATTTGGAGAGGAAGGAGAGGCAGTGAACGCCACTGAGGAAGGCCTCAATGGACGTGCACTAGCCTCTACTGAGTTCCCTACTGAGGAACCATGGGAATCTGAGGCTCAAATTGAGACCATAGAGATTCCATTGGACTTACTTCTGCCTTTCATGAGCTCTGATGAGTATTCTTCCTCTGAAGAGGACGAGTATGTCACTGAAGAGCAAGTTGCTAAATACCTTGGAGCAATCATGAAGCTAAATGACAAGTTATTTGGAAATGAGACTTGGGAGGATGAACCTCCTTTGCTCACCAAAGAACTGGATGACTTGTCTAGGCAGGAATTACCTCAAAAGAGACAAGATCCTGGGAAGTTTTCAATACCTTGTACCATAGGCACCATGACCTTCAAGAAGGCTCTGTGTGACTTAGGGTCAAGTGTAAACCTCATGCCTCTCTCTGTAATGGAGAAGCTAAGGATCTTTGAGGTGCAAGCTGCAAGAATCTCATTAGAGATGGCAGACAACTCAAGAAAACAAGCTCATGGACTTGTAGAGGATGTTTTGGTGAAGATTGAAGACCATTACATCCCTGCTGATTTCATAGTCCTAGAGACTGGGAAGTGCATGGATGAATCTATCATCCTTGGCAGACCCTTCCTAGCCACAGCAAAGGCTGTGATTGATGTTGATAGAGGCGAACTAATCATTCAAGTGAATGAAGAATCCTTTGTGTTTAAGGCTCAAGGATATCCCTCTGTCACCATGGAGAGGAAGCATGAAGAGTTTCTCTCAAATCAGAGTCAAACAGAGCCCCCACAGTCAAACTCTAAGTTTGGTGTTGGGAGGCCACAACCAAACTCTAAGTTTGGTGTTGAACCCCCACATTCAAACTCTAAGTTTGGTGTTGGGAGGTTCCAACATTGCTCTGAGTATCTGTGAGGCTCCATGAGAGCCCTCTGTCAAGCTACTGACATTAAAGAAGCGCTTGTTGGGAGGCAACCCAATGTTATATTTTATCTATTTTCTTTTGTTATTCTATTTTATTTTGTAGGTTGATGATCATGAGAAGTCACAAAATCAATTGAAAAAGCAAAAACAGAATGAAAAACAGGAAGAAAAATAGCACACCCTGGAGGAAGAACTTACTGGCGTTTAAACGCCAGTAAGAGTAGCAGTTGGGCGTTTAACGCCCAGTCTGGCACCATTCTGGGCGTTTAACGCCAGAAAGGGGCACCAGACTGGCGTTAAACGCCAGAAAAGGGCAAGAACCTGGCGTTAAACGCCAGAAATGGGCACCAGCCCGGCGTTTAACGCCAGAATTGGCTCAAAACACGTTTTTGCATGCCATTTGGTGCAGGGATGACTTTTCCTTGACACCTCAGGATCTGTGGACCCCACATGATCCCCACCAACACCACCACTCTCTCTCTTCTTCCCCATTCACCAATCATCTCAATACCTCTCCCCCAAAAACCCTTCACCTATCAAAACCCATCTTTCTCTTCACCACTCACATCCATCCTTCATAAAACCCCACCTACCTCACCCTTCAAATTCAAACCACTCTCCCTCCCAAACCCACCCATACATGGCCGAACACAAAGCCCTTCCCTTCTTCCTCCTTTCTTCTTCTTCTACTCTCTTCTTTCTTCTTTTGCTCGAGGACGAGCAAACCCTTTAAGTTTGGTGTGGTAAAAGCATTGCTTTTTGTTTTTCCATAACCATTTATGGCATCCAAGGCCGGAGAAACCTCTAAAAAGAGGAAAGGGAAGGCAAAAGCCTCCACCTCCGAGTCATGGGAGATGGAAAAATTCATCTCAAGGGTGCATCAAGACCACTTCTATGAAGTTGTGGCCATGAAGAAGGGTCAACTTTGATCAAAGGTTGGACCAAGTCCTCACAGACATTTGTGAAGAGGGCGCTCAATAGAAGAGAAATTCAAGAGGGAAGCTGGTTCAACTGAGAAGGCATGACCTCAAGCCCATCACTAAGAAAAGGATGGAGTAAGCAAGAGGAAATTCCTCATCATGAAATCCCTGAGATACCTCAAGGGATGCACCTTCCTCCACAAAACTATTGGGAGCAACTAAACACCTCCCAAGGAGAATTGAGTTCCAACATAGGACAACTAAGGGTGGAGCACCAAGAACATTCCATCCTCCTCCATGAAATTAGAGAAGATCAAAGAATCATGAGAGAGGAGCAACAAAGACAAGGAAGAGACATTGAGGAGCTCAAGCACTCCATAAGACCTTCAAGAGGAAGAACAAGCCGCCATCACTAAGGTGGACCCGTTCTTTAATCTCCTTGTTCTTTATTCTTCTGTTTTTCGAAAATTTATGCTTATGTTTATCCATGTTTGTGTCTTATGATCATTAGTGTCTTAGTGTCTATGCCTTAAAGTTATGAATGTCCTATGAATCCATCACCTTTCTTAAATGAAAACTGTTTTTAATCACAAAAGAACAAGAAGTACAGGATTTCGAATTCATCTTTAAAACTGGCTTAATTAAATTGATGTGGTGGCAATACTTTTTGTTTTCTGAATGTATGCTTGAACAGTGCATATGTCTTTTGAATTTGTTGTTCATGAATGTTAAAATTGTTGGCTCTTGAAAGAATGATGAAAAAGGAGACATGTTACTGAGAATCTGAAAAATCATAAAAATGATTCTTGAAGCAAGAAAAAGCAGTGAATACAAAAAAAAAATAAGGATAAAAACGAAAAAAAAAAGGGGAGAAAGAAAAAGAAAAGAAAAAGAAAGAAATAAAGTTGTGATCCAAGGCAAAAAGAGTGTGCTTAAGAACCCTGGACACCTCTAATTGGGGACTCACTACAAGAAAAAAGGCCTATGGCCACGCTTTTTTTTGCCACGCTTTAAAAGCGTGGCCAAAAGTGGTCAATGGCCACGCTTTTGTGAGGGTGGCGATTGAATAGAGATTTGGCCACGTTTTTTCTCGCCACGCTTCAAAAACGTGGCGAAAAGGGTCAACGGCCACGCTTTTTGAAGGGTGGCAATTGATTAGAGAAAGGGCCACATTTTTTTCTGCCACGCTTCAAAAGCGTGGCCATAGAGAGAAAGAGGGACGTTTTAAAAGCGTGGCGATAGGGTTTCATTACGGCCACGCTTACAAAACGTGGCCATATCCTGGTACTCTTTTGGAACGCTTTAAAAGCGTGGCCAAAAGGTTTTTAAAAGAAAACCCTAATAACCCGGCCCCCAACCCAGTAACTCCTGAATCCTCCTAATCACCCTCAAACTTGGCCAAAAGCTTCGATCGGGACTCTCCCACTCTCAACTCTCACCGTCACTCTCATCAATGGCAACCCTGGAAGAGCTCAGATCTCCGCCGTCACCAGCACCGCCCTCGCTGCGCCGTTAGCCTCCCCTCCGCCTTGTCTCTTGTCGCCTCTGCCCTAGCATCCAACAGCGTCAGCGTCATTAGCCTCTCACTGTCTCCTCGTCGTCTCCCTGTCGTTTACGCGCCAACGTCGTCGTTTCGCCGCTCTCCTGCCATCTTCCTGCTCTGGCCTCCATTGCCTTCCTTGTCATTTGTGTTTGGACAGAATGAAAACGGTAATGGAAGAAAGCGAAGAGAAGGACGGTGCTACAGTGTGTGTGGCGGTAGCTCCTCACTCTTCAACCTTGTTTCTCTTTTCAATTTCTCTCAGGTAACGTTTCTTCTTCCTCTTCGCCGCGTTTTCATGTGAATTCTCATCTTTAATTGTAACTGCAATCCCTCACAGTCTCTCATATCATACTTGTAATAGCTTAGCTGGTTTCCGCATCTTTCTAGGGTTTTCAGAAATGATTCCCGATCTGAATGTTTTCCATTATTAATATTAAAAAAGGACAATTTTGTGTGCTCTCTTAGCAATGGTAGCTGCAAGTAGGTGTCTTTACTTATGAGCTTCGAGATTGAACCTATTATCTAAATTTATCAGTTGAAAAGTTCTTTAATGATTTATCTCAATTTTGCATTTCATAGTTGCAGTTACTGTCACTTTCAATAATCTCACAATCAGAATTCCGATACCTTATATCAATTTACCATACTATTTTGATGGTTTCTTGTTCTAGTTTCCTTGGAGTAGGGGAATGCTTGACAATAGCCATAGTTGCTTCTTAAGCATGATTAGCTTATATTTCACTTTTACTTAACTGAGAAATCAAATATAAGTCGACGTATTTCTATGTGCTCATGCAGATTGTTTGAGCTGTATGGTAATGAAACAAAAATGATGCTGTTGGCCAAAGAATTGGCCCCTCTGCAGAATATCGGTTCTCAAAACTGCATTACTTTTAGTGTTGATGGATCTAAATTTGCCACCGGTGGTTCAGTAAGTATCGCTTTGAAATCCATTCGATTCAATTGTGTTTCTTTGTTGTGTGGCATTTCTAGCGTTCGTTTCTAGAGTTTGATCTTGTATGTTTGAATTCTGTCTAGAACAAGTACAGGACGGGCATTTCAGAATTATGGAGTGGCCTAGCATGAACAACATTTTAGATGAACCAAGAGCACACAAATCTGTGCGGGATATGGATTTCAGGTAGATATACTCAACGAGTTAAATGGATGCATTAACCCTTGCAACCAGTAGAATAGCAATTAAAACTTAATTAGTAGCTAGTGAAATCTTATTTGGAGTTCATCCCGTGTAGTTCATTTTTTGTGCATGTTCATCCTTACCATTGATAATTTGATTATGTAGAGATATTTTTTTAACAAGTCTTATATAGTTTCATAATAAATATCTTATTCCCAATACTGATAGTAAAGCCAATTACTGACACTAATTACAAGATATATTTCCCAGTTTAATTTGCACTTTAATACATTACTTTCAGCATTGGAAAAATGTTTTGAGATTTACGAAACTATTATTCATTTGTGCGTGGAATATTCGTGGATGAGTCCAATATTTACGCTCTCATTTGAATGACTCTGCCATGTGGTTGAGAAAAGTTCTGACCAATTATTTGGTTCATATGTATATATGTTCATTCGGCGAAGGAATAAGACTCATAAAACAAAGAGTGGACTTGATTTCAAGGGCCATTTCCATGGCTAACCCAACCAGTAAGCAACCCCCAATAATGAACAGCTGCAAGTTTCAAACTTTTGGAAAACTTGGTTGCTCCTAAATTGTCATTCTGTTTGTGTTTTTCTTCCCCATTTGTTCTTTTTTCTTTTTTTCCTTCTGTTATTGTCCTTCTTAAATGGCTTTTGGTAGCTTATACTATGAGCATATTTTCTGATTGATTCTACCTTTTTCACTGTTGGAATTGGATTATTTTGACAATGGTTTCTTCATATTACGGCTTTTGTTTATGTTGATCTGATGATTCCTCTTCGTAGAGCTATTTTAATTGTTATTTTTTTTAATTGAGCAATGATCCTTGACCATTTAGTTTATGAATGGATCATTGGACCTACCAACTTTCTTCAACTCTGGAATTCTGAGTGTTGACTCAATGATTAAATATTTGGTTATTCTGTGATGATAGATACAACTTTTGTTCTTGGTTTAGGGAATGATTCTGGAATTATTCTGTGATGATAGATACAACTTTTTTATTCACATCAAAGTATACCCATCACCACTGTTACTCGCTTTTGTGCCTCAAGAGCTTCACTTGAGTCCTTGAGCTTTGGTAACACTAATGCTAATCAAAATCACAGGTAAGAAGCAGTTTTGTTCCATCGATTTAGCTACAAGTATTATAATATTATCTGATTGCCTATGTCCCTGACTCTGCAAGTTGTGTTCCGCAGAATAAACGAATTTGAGACAGAGTTGAGGGAAAAAGAGATGATGCTCTTGATCTACTTAATGCAAATTATGAAGTGGTCAAAGATCGGATGAATGCCGGCTCAAAAGGCATTCAAGAAGCTGCAATTCTAGATGTCTTAGCGTTGGGTTATGTGGCTGTTGGACACCTAAAAACTGTTGCTTCTCTATTAAATGTGGTATGTTTTCCTTTTTATCCAATTTTCCCATTTCTAAGTATTTGTTTTTACTTTCGATTTTGTCAAATTTATCATGGTTTTAGTCAATGAATCTTTCTCTAAGTGTTGTTTATGTATGTTCAACTTTAATTTGTGGGAATTGGGAATTGTTTCTTTCATTAACTGTTCTGTTTCTTTGTTTATCAGTGCCTTGTATTAACTCCATCTTGTGAAGGCAGAGAAAGCTAGAAGATACATTCCAAGAGAATTCAAATTGGCTGAAGCTTTTGGGTAGGTCCAATATTGTAATTTCTCTCTTTAGATTATAAATGCAGCAATTCTTTTATGAGTTTGAGTCTTTAGGAAATTTGTAAATATTGAATCCAAGAAATGTCGTCAGTTTAGAAATGTCGTCAAGACTGGTAAAATCATTCTAAAATCTTTCTGAGCACTCTCTTTTTCAGTATGTGAATAGCCAGAAAATATTAACTGGGTTCAATTGTCCATTCTCTCAAACTCTCCTTATTTTCTTGAACTGAGCCTGTCATAATAGCCAATTTTCTCATGGCAATGAATTTGAGTAGTATCTTGATAAAGTATGTAATCA